>NC_056734.1:604339415-604421915 GCF_019279795.1 Protopterus annectens | reverse complement strand
TCAAGAGCTTGCTGTCCAGGGTAGGCAGTGGCTTGGAATGCAACAAACATACTTGCACATGACCAGGTGGGGTCACGTTCAGTAACACTAATCGTCAAAGAATTTGTCACAGGCACAGCAGGTGGTGGACGAAGGAAAACTAGCCATACGGTACTCACTGGCAAGGGACATTTCTAAACTGAAGTGCTTTATAATACGCAGATGGACATTTCTTTCCTTCTCAAAAATCTGTATTACAGTGCAGCTATTACAAAATACCTACTGATGTAACAAATGTGAATACTTACAAGTGGTACGCACGTATTCATGTAAAGCTTAGCATTTGTTTTCAGACAACGCCCTTGCTGAGATATGATGTTGATATTCCGGACAGTTCCGGTGATACACTCATCTAAACAACATTAGATATAGCCTCCACAGGATGAGAAAATAAAAAAAGCAAGAAATGCAGATTTGCAGATGAGTTGAAGGTCTTGTTCAGTTAATGCTGCCTCAGGCAGCCTGAATGCAATCACAGCTCAGTGGTCGGCAGTTGCTGCAGCTGCCTCATGCTTGATGACTTCTGTTTGCATTATTCAATAAGTACTTCAATTAACACCAATTTGTGTTTAAAATGAATGTGGTGTAAATGCCTGTAACTACAACAGAATATTAACTCCAAGAACCGAGAAGGGGAAGGCAGTAAGAAGTAAGAAAGGCAGGCTTAATGTCAGACAGCTTCCCCATGCCTCACTATTGGAGGCCCTATGAAATGTGGAGGTCACTGATACACACACACACACACACACACACACACACACACACACACACACACACACACACACACACACACACACACTCAAACAGGGATACATGTGCCGACACGAGCACACAACATCCAAGTACAGAATTCAGCAATGTTTATGCTACGGTAGGAGACAAACTGCAAGGCGTGCAATTACACCTTACAGTCCCCACCACTCAGGTCGCTGCAATAGTAAGAATATTATTAGTAGTAACTTACAAAGTGTACTCCCAAACTCAAAGTTCAGTGCTGCATTTTCTTGCAATGTGGAGGACAACTAAACTGTTACATACACATAGAATGTTACTGAAGAGAGTCTGGGGAGAGAACGTTCCACAGGTGAAAAAATATCTAGTTACTGCAAATACGGCTCAGGATGAAAGCACTTCTCCAAAATAAGATGCACAACCCCAAAGCCACTCTATACAGTCACAGGGAGAAGTCAACCCCAAAGCCACTCTATACAGCCACAGGGAGAAGTCAACCCCAAAGCCACTCTATACAGCCACAGGGAGAAGTCAAGGGGATGAAATCAGCACAATAACTCAAACTCAAATGGGGTGGGTGCAGTTATGAATCAAGTTGTGACACTTGTTCTGTAGTTGTGGTCATATGTCACTTGTTACTCTGTATTGGTTATGTCTCTCCTGACAAGGAAAAACTCTCCTGGAAGGAATTAATGGACACTTAATATGTGTATGAGACATGTTGAAAGTTACAGTGGAAAATGGCTACAGAGAACTTTATGAATTTTCAGTGGTTGTTGTTGTGTCTTTTGGCTTTTCCCGGTTAGGGGTCACCACAGCGGAACTACAGTCCGCTAATGATTGGTAGTTGATTTTTACGTGCCGAGTTACCAGCCCTGATGCACAACCTTCAACGAAGGTACGCCCATTCACGCATGCCTCCACGTAGAAGACGCTCTAGCTGAGAATCGAACCAGACAGCGTCTTACTGTGAGGCGACAACGCTACCGCAGCACTACCACCGCGGATTATGAATTTTCAGTGGTATGACAGAATAATTGGATCTTGGTAAAGGTACTAGATTTGTGCACAAATCTCTGATTTGTCTTGATACTGACTGGTACAAAATGTGTTTTAAAGGCATGGTACACACTTTAATACGATGCAGCACTCAATGAAACATAACATCTCCCCGCACTCTCAATGTGAAGGAATTATTACAACAAACTTTTAACAAGACATTGCATTTAGTAGAATTTAATACATTTGTGTAGTCTCAATATAAAGTAATAAAAAAATATCCAAAGCAGGTGATAAATAAAATATGATTGTTTTTTCAGCAGCAGTTAAATGCAAAGAAATCAGGACTGTGGATGAACTGAAGGGACAGCTAGAACTGTCCTAATGTCGTTGTAAAATATGTCAGCATGTGAAGACAAACATCAGGCCAAATACATTAAATCAACTACCGATCAAACCAGTTTCACTTAATTATTTCATTCAAGACCTAACTTCACTGCCTGTCAACAGTCATGGCTCTGAAAATCATAAAAACTCAAACATTATTCTTTGTGCCAGGAACATCAGTGAAAATGTGACATTCTGCACAAAAATAGACGTCTGCTCCTGTAGTCCTTACCTCTTTCAGTGATACCATTCCAATCAGTCTGCCGATGCTTGTAACATAGGCATGGTCAAGCCCCAGGAGAGAGAAAATTGTGTGGGTCTGGAAGAGAAAGCAAAACTGCAGTTAGAGGCAAGGAGGTGTCACTATACCTAAACTGCAAACTAGTAATTTAAGGGATGGAGGTAGCATAAATTTAAAATAAAATCTGTTTCTTCACTACTTACAATTATACTTGCAAGGGCGTTATCACAGAAATAGATTTGCAATGCCCCCCACTGAAATAGATGCTAAAAGCAGAAAAACTATCAAAATATAAAAATTAAATTACAGAAAAGACACCTCTCATCAAAAGTATAGTGATGAACTTACTGTAACGGTAGATATCCAAATAGATCACTGTTGCAGTACATGCTCACTAGTGATAAGTATGGTGCCAAAGACCCCCTACATCCACAACCAGCAGATCAAAGGTTAGGTGACTACACCTCGTGCCACATATCCGACCCATGACCTACGCACAAGAGTACATACTAGTAAATAAGGGATATATGGGCAAGAAGTTCCTCAGAGCTTTCCTGCACCAGAAATAGATTAAGGCTAAGAAGAATAGGAGGAAGATTCAAATCAGCAGGATAGAAAGGTGAAAGGTTAGGGCCACCTTGACCAAGGGGCACAAAAAAGAAAATGGGGAAGGAGGGCGGGTGCTAATACTGCAACAGTGATCGATTATGTCATCTACTCTTATGGTACGTTCATGCACAACTGTACTATGCTCTTCATTTGATCACTGTTACAGTACTGCACACTACTAGGAAGATTCCCAAAGCTTTTATATTAACTGGGATGAGGACTGAAGTATAGAGCTGAGGAATGCATCCGGTAAATCCAGTTCTGGCCCTAGCAAAGGCATCAATCTTGTAGCATTTTGTAATGGTGTGAATTGAACACTAAGTGGTTGCTTCCAGAATAGTTTTTGCGTCTTGACCCTTTTAAAACAAAAAGGCATCAGATGAAGCAACAACCTTAGCAGAGTGACCTTTTGCCTGTCCTTAAAGGGATTTCCCATGAAATGTATCACAAAAACTAGACAGCAAGAGAAATCAGTCTGGATATTGTCTGTTTTGAAACAGGAAACATTTTTTTTTACCATAATGAGAGACAAACAGCTGATCTAATTTACTAAAGGAGTTAGTTTTGTCCAAACAGAATCTAAACTGTCTGAGAATTCTTAACAGATGAATGATTCTTTATTTCTTGTTTTGAGAATTAGGAAAAATGTAGGCAAATGGAATGACTGGTTTAAAGACATTTTATTTATAACTTTAGGCATGAAGGAAGGGTTAGTGCTAAAGAAACCCTATCTCTACGAAAACTCAGAAAATGAAGAGAAGCCATAAGAACTTGCAAATCTGACACTTTTGCTGAAGTCAAAGCCACCAGCAACACCGTCTTCCATTGGCATCTGTCGATTGAGCCTCCCAATACCTTGCACCCAGGGCACCGGCTCCCTTCGCCCACTCTAGTCATGATTCTGGTAATCAAACAAGCAGGCAAGAAAGTATCCTGTTATAAAACTAGCACAGAAGGGTTGGCTGTAGGCTCAAGGACATCCACATTTAATAACTCATAGTATCTCGTTTGCACATCACAGACTTGCTTTCCCTCCCAGTGGAAGTGCTGCATCACTTTTAAAAAGTGTCACCAAAAGTCAATTTTTCTAAAGGGGAATCAAAAGAAGAGAGTGCCTTCATCCTCTGACTAATACCCTGAGGTCAGAGGATCTGAGAGGAATAAGCCAAAGATTCTACATCAGACTCTGAATAATAATCTTCCTCTGAAGACATATCCCTCTTTCTCTTCTCAGGAGTGGAAAGAAACTGAGGAGGCTTTAATGATATTAGTATCAGCACATACACTTTCACATTCATATCTGTGCCCATATCCTATACAAAACTGCTCTTAAACTCAAACCAGGCTCTACTTCAGCTGATGACCTTCCAAGTGAGTTCTATAAAATAGCAGCCAATAGCACTGCCAGCCCTGTCGCAATCCTTATAAATATATATGTCCTTCCATATCTTCTTCTTCTTTCGTCTTTTCCCAGTTAGGGGTCGCCACAGAGGATCACCTGTCTGCTCATGATTGGCAGTGGAGTTTTACAGTGTCAAGTTACCAGCCCGGCGCCCAACCTTCCACATAAGGCACACACATGCACGCTCTCATGCCTATGGCCAATTTATAGTGTCCAATTCACCTACAGCATGTCTTTGGGATGTGGGAGGAAACCGGAGCACCCGGAGGAAACCCACGCAACCACAGGGAGGACATGCAGACTCCACACAGAAGGCACCCCAGCCGAGAATCAAACTGGAGAACCTCTTGCTGTGAGGCAGCAACGCTAACCGCTGCATCACCGTTGCCACCCTATGTCCTTCCATATCTCTGTTACAATATTCTTTATTAAAGGGAGAGTACAAAAGCTGAAGAGGAAACTTGGGCCAAAACAGCTCTCAAGAAAGCCATGCAGGATTCCTCCGCATAGCCAGATCTTGCTATGGAAACAATATCCAATTTGTAATACTTAGTAAAGGTGGGGGCAGAGGTCCAAGTAGCAACCTCAAGGATGGAATTGTTATCCAATCCTTTGAAAAAAGCAGAAGAGGAAGCCATGGCCCTGGTGGAATGAGCCTTTACAGAGGCATGAAGGCTTTTCCCATGAAGGAAGCAACAAAAAGAAATACTCTTCAAGATTCGTGAAGAAATGGTTTGCTTAGAAACAGCCCAACCTAGATATCTGGGATGAAATGAAATAAAAAGCTGCTCAGACGTGCAAATGCCTTAGTCTTATCTAAATAATATCTGAGCTGTCTATGCAAATCCAGGATGTGAAGAACCTTATCTCTAGCAGACTACAGAAGAGGAAACAAGGATAGCAAATTAATAAGACTGATCAGAGAAAATTCATTAAAATGAAAAACTAAAAAAATGGAGTAACAGCCATAAGAGCCTGGAGTTTGGACACTCTCAACTGAAGCAAGGGCCAAAAGAACAACAGTCTTCCACGTACAATGTTGTAAGAAAACTGAACCTGCATGTTCAAAAGAAGCCCAAGTTTTTTTTTCAAGAACAAAGTTAAAGTCCCAGGAAGATGGAATAGGCTTCCTGGGAGGCCTGATATGAAGGACATCTAAGAAGTTGCTTGACCGCAAACCTAGAGGCCAGAAGAGGAGTTAATGGCAGACAAGCTGAAAAGTGGGCTTTAACAGAAGAATATGTTAAGCTAGCAAGCAGCAACTCACAGAAATAAATGAGAACTAGAGGGATCTCCACAGAAATTGGATCCTGGTTATTATCAAGGCACCAAACAGAAAATCTCTTCCATTTGGGTATACAGGATTTCCTGGTAGTGGGTTTCCTGGCCTCCTGCAGAATCCTAAGCATGTCATCAGAAAAAAAGTGCCTAAAAGAGCTCAAAATCCTATCACCCACAACGTCAGTTGAAGAGTGGACAGGTGAGGATGGATGAGGGATCCCTTGCCTTGTGTTAGAAGGTCCACCCTGGTGAGGTAACTTGTGGTGACTGCCCTAGGCTAGGTGCAGAAGAAGAATGGACTAATGCTGTCTGGGCCAAACGGGAGTCACCACCATGATTTTGGGCGAGTCCTGCTCTATCATGAACAGGACCCTCAGAATCCAAGGAAGGGAAGGGAATGCATAAAGAAACATCACCTTCCAAGAAAAAGATAGAGTGTCCACCTTCCAAACCAGAGGACCTGGGACTCTGGTACAAAAAAAGAGGAAGTTTCTCTTCAAAGGGGAGGCAAAAAGATCCGCCTGAGGAGTACCCAACTAATGGACAGTGTCCAGGAGCACATCTTTGTGGAGCACTTATCTGTGAGCCTGTGTTTTACACCTGCTCAAAGAGTCTGGCACTATATTTTGTTCTGAAGGAATATATATAGACTGAATAATCATTTGATACTTTACAGCTAGATCACAAACTTGAAGAGATAGCCTACAAAGAAGGTAGGACCATGTCCCCCTTGCTTGCTGATGTACTACATCACTGCAGTATTGTCTGTAAAGATTTTGAGAGGCCCTAGAAGACAAAGGTAATTAAAGTTCTTAAGGGCAAAAAGGAGAGCTCTCATCTCCTTGATATTGATGTTGTGTAACCTCTGATGAGGGGACCGGAGACCCTGGACTGGGAGGGGACCAAAACAGCACCCCCCCCAATGTCTGAAGCATCCAAGAAAAAAAGACTGCGGGCTGAAAAGAAGTCCCAGGTAGACAGCCAGCTGATGAATCCACCAGTGAAGCATGAGTTTATGGCATGGAAGAAGAGGGACTAGAAAATCTAGAGGATGACAGTATTGGAGCCATACTGACTTTAGGAACCACCGTAGTTTTCTCATATGAAGCCTGGCTACAGACAGCCTAGGAATGGTGGAAGCCATGAATCCTAGTGCCTTTAGAAGCTCCCTGGCTGTCAACTGAAATCCAAGGTAAGTAGACAATAAGACATGGGAGGAGGCAGGGAAGCCAGCATAGTGATGGTCTGGAGCCTGCAGTACAGAAATGCATTATCCTAAGAAGAAAACAGGACCGATTTCTGTAAGTTCATTGTAAACCCCAGGCTTTGTATGAGACAAACAGTATAGCGAAGGTGCTTAAACAGGTCTAGGGGAAGAAGCCTGAATGAGTAGGCCATCCAGATACAGAAAGATCTGAACCCCTCCCAGTCCAGGAAAAAGCAATCACAGGAGCAATACTTTTGGTGAAAAACCCTTGGGGCAGTCAAGGGCCAAACGGCAGAAACAGAAAAATGAAAATACAAAGAGGAAACAGAAATGAAAAAAAATTTCTTGAAAAGGGGATGAATTGGGATGTGAAGACAAGCATCCTTGAGATCCAGGGAGACCAGGAAAGCCTGGGGAAGAAGAGGAGGAAACAGGGTCTGAAGAGATAACATCCAAAAGGAAGGGATCTTCAGAAAGGTGTTGAGCTGAGGGATATCCAGAATGGGTCTCCAGGTACCTTCTTTCCTGGCAAACAGAAACATTCGGGAATAAAACCCCTTCCCTTGCTGGGAAGGGAGGCACAACTTGAATAGTGCCTTGTGCCAAAAGGCCCTGAAGTAGGTCTGGGAAGAAAGGAAGCGATTCCTGAGAAGGCTGAGAGATGCCCAGAAAAGGAGGAAGGAATTTCCATACCATACCATTCCTGTAAAACACAACTGAAATTTCTCTAATACCTAGTTGCACACAGGACAACTACTTTGCAGTGACTAGTACTGTCCTCAGAGTTGCAAACTGAATACTCCTGACATTGCTTTATATCATCACTCCAGCTATCTAATCAATAACAAAGGGTCTGTTGCTATGGATATGAACTTTCCCACTGTTTCTGTTGCCATCTTGGTGGATATGGGCATCCTGAGGCAATGCAGAAATTGCCTTATGTTTACTGACAACCAGTTAATCCTCAAACAAACTGATATGGTATGTGACAGAAATGTCACCTCCCTAAACCACAAAGACCTCCTAGACAAAGTACACATAACAAATACCTTCAGCAGCCCCAAATACACTCTTTCAAAACAACACTCACATCAACACACAGAGCCATATCTCATGGAGCCTCTACCTCTAAGCCCATAAGGCAAGCCAACACAAAATCCAACATTCTGGTCATTGGAGACTCCATCATGAGACACACTGATATCCCTCTCACCAGGCTGAATAAGGAGAAAGTCTCAGTCAGTTGCTTATTAGGGGTTAGGATCCACCACATTACGCATGCACTCAGGTCATTGGACCATAAGTACCAGTATGACTCAGTCATAGTCCACGTTGGAGTAAATGACCTGAGACGTACCTCCCTAGACTATATGAAGAGAGACATCATAGTGTTCTCAGAATGTGTGTCTCAGGCTGGTATGAGTCTAGTATTGAGCAGCATTTTACCTTCTCCATGGATGATGCCACAATATGAACAAAAGATGATTGACTTTAATAATTGGCATAGTTTCTGGTGTCATTCTAAGGAGGTGCAATATTTTTCAGCTTGGAAGGAGATGGTCAACAGACCATGCTGCTTTATCAGGGATGGTCTGCACCTCTCCCTTCTAGGCTTTCGAATATTAGCTAAAACATTGCCTTCCCTTACAGTACCTTTTTTAGGCAATGCTAAACTGAAAGTACTTCCAACACAGCAAATCAAAGCCAAGAAAATCTAATGGTATTACTGCTTAATGCTAGGAGTCTAAACAAAAAAACCTCCACTCATTAGAAGTTCTCTTCACCCTAGAGAATGCTGATGTCTGTGCGGACATTGAGACATGGTTTAAAGCCACAGAGAACACACCAACAGAGCAAGACTATAATGCCTTCCATACATTTAGACCAGCTACTACACAGACAGGGACTAAAGGTGAATGTGTCTCTACATCAAAAATAAATATAACTCATGGCTGGTCAAACAGGAAAATGCACTTGTGCTGCTTCATGTTCAAATCACCATAGGCAAAATCCAATATCACTTCCTTGCCAGCTATAGGTCCCCCTCTATGACCCAGGAAATCCATACCATGTATTTAAACTTATTAGAAACACTAACCATCCTACCCAATACCATATTTGAGTGGCTTTAATTACCCCACTATTAATTGGGAATCTTATACGACACCAAACGTACAGTACAGACACAGAGATTCCTGGATTTTGTAAACACAAACTCCCTGAACCAGATAGTCAACACAATAACCAGGGGTGCAGCCATACTGGATCTGGTTCTCACTAATATGGGAGGGTGCTGCACACCCCCTACTGTAATATCTTTGAATTGTCTCCTTTGAAGTAAAAATAAAACCTGGACCCCCAGCTACACCTGAAATATTCAGGAACTATTCCAAGGCTAACCTCCTGCTATTAAGTGATAACCTGGCAAAAGTTCAAGCCCCCATAAACCATGAGAACACTGCTGCCTTTGCAGAACTTTTCACAGAAACCCTATACAAGCATGTTAATAGCTGCATAGAGGCAGCTGTACCCACCATGAAGAAGTACAGAACTAACTCAAAAAACAAGCCACCCCGGTGGAATCACAAAATAAATAGGCTGTATAACAGAAGGATAAAAAATTAGGAGGTGCAGCACCCAGCAGGATAAAAGCACTCTCACCAAACTAAAGACACATCTCAGAGGACAAATAATGTCTACCAAAGCCAAATTTGAGGTTAATCTGTCCTTCCAGGCCAAGGACAACCACAAGGCATTCTTTAGCTATGTTTGCAACCTTAAAAGCAATACACAATTGTGTGCAGAGCTCACTGTAAACGGAGCAACCAACACTGAGCCAGAAGATATAGCAAACCTGCTGGCCAATAAATTCAGCCCCAACTTTACCCCTCTATCCGCTCAACCTTCCCACAGAAAATACCATCTAACTCCCCCTGCTATCACTAGTGAATAGGTCCTTAATGCTCTCTAAGTCCAAGAACAATCCATCAATGGGCCCAAACAATATCCCAGGATGCCGTCTAAATAGTATGAAACATGACCTATCAGGGCCTCTGGAATTGCTATTTAGCTGTAGCCTCCAAACAGGCTTTGTGCTGCATGAATGAAGAACAGCAACAGTCATCCCACTGCACAAATGTGGGCCATCTACAGAACCTGGAAACTACAGACCCATAAGTCTCATTAGTCTTATATGTAAAGCCTTAGTCTTATATGGAAAGCCATGGAAAGAATTAGCATGGAAATGATCAATGGCGATATAAAAAAACCTCCAGACACTGGACCCAACCCAGACTGGTTTAGTCAAAAGCAGATGCCTACTCAACCTGGTGGACTTCTTTGAGAAGGTCATCAAAGCAATGGATGATGCCAAAATGGTTCACACTGCCTACCTTGACCTGGCTAAGGCATTTGACACAATACCCTACTCAAGCGTTCTTGACAAACTCAAAAGGTTAGGTACAAAGTCATATGTCACCCAGTGGATAGCCAACTGTCTCACAGACAGGACCCAGGAAGTTAGAATCGGGGAGTCCACCTCTACAAAGAGGCCAGTCACAAGTGGAGTCCCTCAGGGAACAGTCCTTGGACTGCTCCTTTTTAGCATTTACTTATCTGAAGTCAAGGCCAATGTCAGTGGTCTCTGGCTGACTAAATTTGCAGGTGACTGCAAATTAGGAGCTGTCACTGAATCCCACATTGACACAAATGTTCTCCAGGAGGGGCTGACACAGACAAATAACTGGTGTCAGAGCCATGGACTAAAACTAAATGGCAAGAAATATATAACAGCATCTTTCGGGAAGTCATCCACCCCTGGTGACTACCATATTGACAACACACCCCTTAGAGTTGACCAACTACTCAGGGACTTGGGGACACACATAGATAGTAAGCTAGCATTTGACCATCAAGTATCTACCCTAGTGAGGAAATTCTTCTATGTTGTGTAACTTATAAACAAAGGTATGGCATCTAAGTCCAAGGAAGTCATTGTTCCACTGTATTCGGCATTCATCAGACCTATCATTGAGTACAATGTCCTCTTTGGTATGTACCTAACCAGGCATATCCAGCAATTGGAAAGTCCACAGAGGTACCTCACTAAAAGAATACAGGGCTTAAGTAAAATGTCCTATGCAGACTGCCCCAAGGCTCTATCCATGTATTCTGTCTCCTACAGGCTTTTGATGGGAGATCTATGTCTGATATACTGGGCATTGTCAGATCCCACTCTACATATCTGCAAAACAAGCAGCACCAAAGCACCAAAATCACACATTCTAAAGACTTAAACCTTGCCTGTGATATAAATAGGACCAGCTGGAGAGACAGGTATGTATCCTAGATATTACCCCATCTCTGGAACAGGCTCCCCATCCATGTGAAGCAGAGTTGCTTCCTAACCCAATTCAAGTGGAACCTGGATAATTGGATGAGGAACAGGAAATTCATCCCTAGTTTAGCACCTATGTCTCTAATGGACACAGGCAACCTGTAAATGGTTCATCTCCCTGACCCCTGCTTGTAAATGTTTCATCTCCCAAGCCCCTGATTACACTTATCAAGGATATCAGAACTTGTCAGAGATTTGGGATGCATGGCTAGGCTTAAAAAGGCCCTTGTGGTCATTAGCCTAGTAAACACCTATGAACCTATGAAGTATACCTGATGGAGGCTAGACTGAACCCAAGAGTCCTGAGTGATCATTAACCAATTGGGAAGGTAGAGGGAAAGACGAAGTGATAAGGGAACCTGGTTCAGGAAAGGGGAAAGCAAACAGTCAGATATAGCCTGGCTTGTCTTGAACAAAAGGTTTATGAGAAGAGGAAGTCTGAGTAGACTTAGCAAGAGGAACCCGCCTAAAACCCTTCTTACCTTTGGGAGCAGGGAAAGGCTGCCTGTGAACAAAAGCAGATTTAGATAGATAATTACTCTGGAATATAGGAACAGCAGAAACAAATATATGCTTCAATTCCTGCAAGACCTTACTTTTATCCTGCAGAGACTTAAAAAGCTCAGCAGCCGCAGAACCAACCAGGTTCTTATTATCAAGGGGAGCATCCAACAGTTTAGCCTTAATATCATCCGCCAAAGGCTGGAGATGGAGGCAAAAGCAAAGTCTCAAAACAGATCCAAAAGCAGCAGCTCTAGAAGAGGCATCAGCTGCCTCATAACTACATTTACTAGAGTGGCGAGCTATCTGAGATGTAAAGAGAGGGCCAAGGCCTTCCCTTCAGAATCAAGAAGGTCTGAAACAGCCTGAGTAGGAAGAGCTAAAACATATCTGGGCCTATGGGTCCGGTAATTAATAGTCCAAAAGGTCAAGGTGGCAGCAGTGCATGCCTTCTTGCCCAGCAGTTCCATAGCTCTACTGTTCTTGTCCGAAGGAAGTAGTTTGGCAGAAGGCAAAAGCTTAGAGGGTTTGCCAGAAGAAACAAACACTACAGAGGGGTCAGCACAAGGTCATTTGCAGAGAAACTTACACTGATCAGGCACCTTGTAAAAAGTGTCAGGTTTCTTAGGGACTGGAGGTTGAGAATTCAGGTCCACAGAAGCTACTGAAAAGGTATCTAAAAGGACAGCCAAAACTGGATGGATAGCAGAGGGCTTAGGGGACTCTATCTGGAGGAGCTCATAATACCTCCTTTGAATGTCAGAAACCTGGAGGAGCTCATAATACCTCTTTTGAATGTCAGAAACCTGAGAACAATCCCATTTAAAAAATTCCATAATCAAGAAATAACCCAAAGGAGAGTTTTTCAAAGGAGAGTCTGGACTAATAGTCTTCCTTTTTACGGCAATAAGTAAAGGGAGAAGTAATCTTAGAGGAATATGCAAAAGACTCTTCCCCAGAATCCTAATCCTCTTCAGAGCCTCTTGAGTTTGGTAGAAAAATTAGGGGGAGTTGGGAACAGAAAGTCCTTTGGGAGGTTTCAAGGCCTTCGGTACATTAAATAACCCCTGGGTAAAAGCCTGCCATAAATACTCAGGATCTTTAGAAGTAGGGGAATCGTGCTTGTGTTTTGTTTTTTTTCTTTTGAAGGACATCTGCCCTAAACATCTGAGAAGGTTCAGCCCCTAGCCTACACTCAACTAACGTAGTAGGAATCTTCTCCTAAATATGTATCTGTGGAATCCCCACAGTCCCTCTGAAATAATCAGCTAAGGTTCTCCCTCAACATCCAAAGCAGATGTCAGCAGAGCCTCCAAGGACATGTGAGAATTCAGATCTATGCCCGCCTCTGATAAGGCAGAGGAATCCAATGTAACAACTAGGTGACTCTCTGGTTTTTCACCAGTAAGAGAGACTTCTTTGGGAGGTGGGACAGCAACCAAACTGGCCTTTTTCTTGGCAGGCAGCTGACCATCAGAACAGGAAGATTCCACCATGGCACTCTGCACCAACAATTTAAGATGCTGGTTTTCCAGATAAATGGACAAGGAGGAGAGATGACTATGTAGAGTCTTTAGGACTAATGCCTGGCAGACAGTGCACATTGCATGGTCGTGAGAAGCACCCAAACAGAAGAAACATTGCTTGCGATGATCCTTGCAGGGAATCTTCTTTGCTCACTAACATTTTCCCTTTCTGGAAGAAATGTAAACTCCCAAAACTAAAAAAGGAAGAAAAGAAAAAGATAAGAAGAAACACCAGCAGGGGACTTATCTGAAACACACCGCAGTAACCAGCACAAAAGAAGGAGCGTTCAGACTGACAATCAATCATGGCATTCGGACTGGCAGCAAAGATGTTCTGAGGTATATACGTTGTACATTACCTTTATGCCCTACGCCTTGAGTGAGGAGCATACATGTGATGTATGACATCTATAAAATCCTAAGGCTTTGTTACACTGGCCTGATGTTAGGCTGCCCTTGGCAGGGAATCCCTTTGGTAAAGAATACTGCAACAGTGATATGGAAGGACATCTTCTATCTCCCACACAACATAGCTTGCATTCTTACCATAGTACTAACACTGCACTTCTAACCTATATAGATACTGTCAATAAAGCTAGAAATAATGGCAAACTAGTCTGCTCATTTCAAGACTTATCTAAAGCCTTCAAATGTTCTCATTAGGTCTCTTTCAGCCCACCCTTCTATGGTTCAAAAGCTACCTGTCCAATAGGTATCGATCAGTAAAATGGCACTCCGGCCTCTCTGCATGCCTCCCCATTACCGACAGTATACCACAAGGCTGTATCCTCACTCCCCTCCTGTTTAACAGTCTCACCAACACCCTCCACACAGCCACACACTAGGCTTTCCTAATACAGTATGCAGATGACCCCGTACTCATTTGCACATCTGACAACATAGAAGATACTGGTGAAAATGTTACAGCGGAGGGGCCAAAGATAGAGCCTTGTAGCACATCCATGGTGACTGCAGGTAATGAGAGCATGAAGTGCCATTTTACTGACTCATACCTATCAGACAGGTAGCTTTTCAACTACAAAAGGGTGGGTTCAGAGACCTACTGAGGACACTTGAAGTAGACGTTTGCTGTGACAAACTTCATCAAAGCCTTTAGACAAGTCTAGAACTAAGGAAGAGACTAGTGTGTCATTATCTCTAGCTTTATAGCCTGTAACTATACAAGGTAGAAGGGCAGTGTTAGTACTATAGGAAGGACGGCAACCATGTTGAGTAGGAGATAGTATAGCAATTGTTTTTGAATACATTTTTCAAGTATTTTGGCAAAGGGAGATAAGACTGTTATAGGTCTAAAGTTATTGTCTGTTGAATTTCCACCTTTGTGCAGAGGGATAATGTGTGAGTTTCTCCAGAGACAGGGAACGTGTTGAAAAACAGGGGAATTTGAAAGACTAAGTACTGCTGACATATATATCTGGCTGCCAGACTAACTGGCCACTTTCCATTTTGAGTAAGGCCAGTAAAGGCACTCAGCATCCTGAATAGCTGAGGACTTATTAGCAAATAACACAAAGTAACCAGAGTAGGACACTCAGTAGCCAGAAAGCCATATGAATAAAAATGCTGTCTTTGAACTAGGACTAAAAAAACTATTCCCTCCCTTTCTTAACACAGGATTTAAATCAAATCTATGCATTATTTGATGGGTGTGAGCATTGCTTAACCTGTTTATTTTAACATTTTCCCTTCTATTTTTGTTACTCAGGCATTTTCATCTATTACTGTACTTGAAGTAGAACTTCATATGTCTAAACTGAAAACTGGCTTGACTGCCTCAATCCATACTATAATTTACATGGTAATACAGGGTTGGGGGGGAGGCTGTAAGTACATGACATGTCTCTTCCTAATCTACCTGACAGGTAATCCTTTCTGGGTTATAAATTAATGATGGGTATAGGTTGCATTTTTAGTGTAGTCACAACAAAAAAGAATTCAGAATGCACCCCTTTTCAAATACAAAAAACATCACTGCACCCTAACCCTAATCTGGTGCCTTAGACTGCAGTGTGATTGCAATAGTGGCAGTAGTGTGACTTTCTTTTATAGGATTTGTGCTTCTACAGCAGTTTATATTTCAGTTTTTCTGCTAGAATTTTATACTCTGCTTATCATTTGCCTGCTTAAAGTTGTTTTCCAGTGACTTTCTGTTTCTTACATTGCTACTCTTTTTCCCCTGTCCTTTGTACCTGCCCCAGCCCCACTAATAGATTAAGTACTGCTCTCCCTGCTACTCCCTACTGGTTGTACACAAATTATACTTTTCCTTATCCACCACTGTAAAAGCGGAATTTTCTGAAATTCTAACCTACTTGGAGTCACAGCACTAACAGAACTGTGACTTACTACTGGTTTGTAAGTCACAAAGCTCCACAAGTGGCTTTATTTGATTGGATCCCAGTCTGCTATCCCACAAGTGGCTTTATTTGATTGGATCCTAGTCTGCTATCCCACACGTGGCTTTATTTGACTGGATCCCAGTCTGCTATAACCAGCACAGAGCTATGCTCACCCAGATTCTTTTATTCAAGAATCTGAAAAGCACGGAAAACCATGAACTGTTTTTGCTTTAACTAACAGCTTGCAGACCTGATATATTGTGTACTACAAGCTTTGTGCAGGGATAATAGCTCTCAATCTTCCATCTCCAAAATGAGGAACACTAGCCCTCATAATGTGGAACAAATGGGCAAAATGTGGAACACATACTAACAGCTTATCAACAACTGACTAGGAAGGCCATAGGATAGTCAAAATATGCTGGTTTTACTTATAAAAAAAGACCTTTAAATGTATTAATATGATTCATTTCTATTTACTATGGATATCAGTTAAAAAAAATTCCTAACACTGAATGTGTGACAGACCCTTTCAATATGGAACTTTGAGGAACATGAACTTTTTAAGACCCCAAATGAGGTACATTCCTAGTAATGCTGTACGTTTGAGAGGTACGGCAGGGATCTAAAACCCACAGCCCATGCACCTCAACACAGCATAATTATAGATGAAAGAAGCAACTACACTACTTTTCTAGCTACAATACCTGCATTTCTTTTTGTCTTGAAGATTTTGGCCCCTGCCTACATTTGCCAGTCATCATACAACACTAGTGATCATTTGAGTTTGAGACCCCTTCTTTAGTGTTTGACTTCTCTGGCTTCATACAACAGCTCAAAATTTTCTCCAACCCCCTACCTTTGTCTATTGTGGTTTTAAAAGCTAGTATCTCTGGCTTCTGTCCCCTATGGTAATCTTCCAAATTCTGTTTCACTGCTGCTGTCATTTGTAAGCTATTTAAGTACTTTTCCCATCCATTGTTTTCCACAGATGGATAATATTGACTTGCCCACCCAGAAAACCAGTAGTGGGTTTGAGTAAACCTCCCTGACTACAATTTGGGTCATTCTCACAGAGCTCCCATCTGCTTGGTGTCTTCACTACATTTTAAGGGGGGGTCCTGAATTAACCCTCCTCCATACTTACAGACAAGAGATTTATTTTACTGTTTTACACTATAGTTAACTGTACTATTGCTCTATTGTTGCTTTAATTGTTGATTTAGCATGTTAAATCATTTTTAAGTACCGTAATATTGTACTGTTTGCTAAATGCTGAGATCTGCACATATGAGAAGCCTTACAAGCGGTGCTACCATGTAATTCGTCACTTTGTTTTTGTTGCTAGTACCTAACTGTTGTGTTCTGCATTTTTGGCTTTGCTAAAGGGATTCTACATTAAGAGGGATTCAGTCTGCATTCCAGCAGAACTGGAAGGAAGCTTGATCTGTCTCAGAGCTGAGAATCACTTTAATCAGCCTCTATTGTGATTTGGTTATTGTCAAAAGGCTATTTTGTTTATTTTAGCAGTTTTCTGTACTGCTATACAGTTGGAGTGTTTCCACTTCTCTGAATTCATTTTCATAGAGGTCTCATCTGCTTGGAGTCCTTGCCACAAATACATTATGACATTAAAATATACCAACATCAGCAAATATAAGATGGTAAAGTACTGCTAAAATCAAAATACCAAAACAAAATGTCCGTGGTAGGATGATGATAAAATTATTAGAAACATAAATCTAGATTTCCTCTGTAAGCAGCAAAGCACCAGCATTCACCGACATGCACAAGCAAACAAAGGACCAAATACCTTAAACGACGAAGACATTCACAGTTAAAGAAACAGTTGTAGTAACAAACCCAAAGTGCGTTGTTTAGTACCACTGAACCTTCTAGATGGAGTCTACAGACACAGGATAGCAAACTTGAGGAAGAAACACACAACAGATTTTGACTGGACACAAATTAAGTGTACTTTACAACAGAGGTTTTATTGCTGACAGTGTGCACTGGCTAGATTTAACAATTTAAGACTCAAGATATTAGACACCTGTGGTCCCTAAGAGTGTAGAAGAAATAAGTCTGTTATAGTACAAAAGACAGGAAGAAAATACTAGCCTGTCACTGCCATTTGAGATACTGGAACATATGCCCCTTCTTACTGATTAACTAGTATACCTCACACCCCATCCCAATTTAATCCATAATCTCACCATCTAAAGGCTTGCCTGGTAATCTTCCTCGGATTATAACACAGACTCAGGTATGGCAGGTTTGATCCTGGTTTCTTTTTTGTACTTCTGCATATCAATTACTGAATCGAGGCCAGAGCAGGTCCCTAAAATACAACTAACATCTCCACTGAAACAAGAAAAGCAAAACTCAGGTGTTGCATCTAGTCGCCCAGACTACTGAAGCAGTCACATCCAACTCCACCACACACAAAATCTGTCACAACTGGACTGCATTTATTTGAATTTGTTTCCAGGGGTACAGAACTGATCAATTCTGACAAATTTCAGTCTCAGCCAGGGGAACATCCTGCCTAAAAAGGTAAACTCTTACTGATACGACATGTTTTGCTACATCCAACCCTGCGAGATGCAGTTGAAAAACACAATTCCCACATTTTATTCCCTTGTCTTTAAATATTCTCACCTGATTATGGTGCAAAATGGGGGAAAGCATAGATGCATACCTTATGTAGTGAAGTCCATTCCACTAGCTGAAAGGGGGCTGGATCAATCTTACAGTCCTTGAAATTTACTTGGTCCTCCAACTGTTTCTCCTCCCATTCTGCAATCTATAAACAGAATTAAAAATACAAACAGAAACACTGTTTCAGCCATATTTGCATATATACTTTAATACTGGAAAGTCCCTGTACATCACTCATAATATAAATTACTAGAAGATACCAACAAGCATGTATCATGTCATTTACAATGGGATCCAAACTTGAGTTGAACCTCTGTATGTATCTATCCAGAACAGTACAATGTGCAGTATTAAGTACTTAAAGTTAACAAACTGGGATATTAGTATTGGAAGCCTTGTGTTACACTTCACCTTCTGCTATTTGTTGACCATTTGACTTATAGCAGTTTTATTTTCCTTACACTTGTCACCTTCGGGAAAAAATATCAGTCATTTCATTTGGAGCATCTGGTTAATGCAACAAGAACAAACAAACATGCAAGTTTTGTACTAAAAAAAAGTTACTATGTATTTGCAAAAGTACTCTGGAGTAGGTTCAAGTGTTTTTTTATTTTTTAGGGGGGCTTTGCTTGCATCATGCCTGCTCAGTATCAAAAATCTGGTCACATCTAGCCATTTCAATGACTCCAGGATGACACCATGTTTTGGCTGGATCATTATCTATGCAGCCATGATGGATTTACTGACCTTTTAGTTATAATCTCTAGTCAGTGGCTGATGTGTAATCTCACAGACATGAGGTCCTGCTACAACTTCCCTTGTCATTCTACACATTCTGAAAAGGGTATCACACCGACATTGCTTGGCAAACTCAACTTTACATCCTCATTCCCTTACATTGCATTCCATGCACCCCTCTCTCCAATAGGCGCTGGCTTTACAGTGGTTAGAACTTAGTCCTTCCTCCCACAACAAGTGATCTGGCATTAGCCACTCCCTTCCACCCTCCATTAGTGGCTTCCCAAGCACTAGTGGTGCAATTCTCAAATCCTTTCTACAGCCAGCTGAGTCTCTCTTCAAATCATTCTCAACCAATGCACACAGTACGCGCGCTGAAGAGATCACAGATGAAGAGCCCGAGTCTTATGTATATGACAAAAACTACAGGTCAATTTCCCTCATAATGTCACCTAAGTAACCTCGCCACTCAAAGAGCTTGGCTAAATTCATCTCCACTGAGGCAGATCTCCTCTGGCCTGGCTAGTCCTAAAACAGAATGCCACACACAGATGGGCAGAACAGCAAGCTGATTAATGATTCTCCAAACTCAAACTGAATGTGAAATGTGGTGTGAAGCCCTAAACATGTGATTTCACAAACTCAAAGTGAATGTGAAATGTACTGTGAAGCCCTAAATATGCAACCCTCTAAATGCAAAGTGAATGTGAAATGTACTATGAAACCTAAATATGTGATCCTCCAAATGTAAAGTGAATACAAAATGTACTGTAAAGCCTTAAATATGTGATCCTTTAAATGCCAAGTGAATGTGAAATGTAGTGTGATACCCTAAATATGGGTAGAACAGGAAATGGTACTTCTGTGACCCGCATTCTTAAAGTGAGATTTCAAAACAGTCTTTTTTGTTACTGCAGGAAATGCAGCTCTCTTAAATTAAACTCCCAACAGCATCAGCAATCACTATACCAACTTATTTTGTTTGTCTGTTCATTAGACTTTGTCAAGAAGAAACTCTCCAAATGGGTACAAATCTTTTGCAGTGGAGGCCCACGGAGGAACAAGCTCCAGAAAGCTAAGCAATACAGGTACAACTATTAGTAAAACAAAATCAGCTATCCTTAATAATACAGACATTTTTTCTCTTGAATTCAGTATAACATACAGAATACAACAGACTCATTCTTCTGTGCATTCATGTACAAATGGAGAATTCTTTGTAAGGTAAGAAATAAGGAGCAATGTGAAACTAAGGCTATGCAACTATTAGACACTGATTTCTAATGAAATTAGCATTAAATAATTTGGGAAAAGAACAATACCTAATTAAGTTTGGCAAGTTATACTTCGTGGATAAAGACATTTTTATAAATTGCAGTGGGTGGAGCAAGGTTCATAGGTGATTACTAGGCTAATGGCACAAGTGCCTTTACAAGCCTAGCCAATAATACACAAGATATGACAATATTATATCTTAATTCCCCAGATATGGAATGCAGTGCATACATACAAATATTTCAAGCACGGGCATTAATGCCTTTCTAGCTTGCCAATATACCAAAACACTCATTCCCATAATAAGTATCCAGGCTATTCTTAAAAATATCTAAAATGGTACTTGCTTTAATGTAATCAGTAGTCTGTTCCATGCATCAGCTACTCACTGTCAGAGAACCAATTAGTACACTTTTCATTCCTATAGAATCGTCTACATAGGTTGTCTGATGATTCTCTAGTACTTTCTTTTAACAGCAGACATTCCAAGAGGTAGTTGTCACTAAATTACCTATATACCTGAATAAGATCTCCTCTTAGATATCTGTAAGAGACCATGTACAAAGTTCAGATACTTTAGTCTTTCACGATAACTTAAATTTTCACATCCATGGATGCCCTTGGTATATTTCTCTTGTACTCTTTCCAGTTTACTCATGCTTGTTTTCTTGTAGGGTTTCCATATTGTTATTCCATACTCAAGTTTGGGTCTAATGTAACTAACAAACAATGACTTCATTATTGTTGATTTCCTAGACTTTATAAATCTTTTTATACAACCTATAGTTCTAGAACTATCATTAACCAACTGGTTGATATGCTTACAAAAACTCATAGCTGAATCTACCCATATACCCAGGTCCTTAAATGAGTCTACAGTTTCAATCACTGTGTACTGTATTAAATATTCACCTTTCAATTTATGGCTACCAAATCTCATATGCTTAGTTTTTAATGTATTTATCAACATATTATTCTCCTGTGCCCAAATGGTCAATTTAGTCAAGTTATTTTGCAGACATGCCTTACCTGTAACACATGTAATCAGTTTACCCAATTTCAGGTTATCTGCATATAGACTGTAGAACACCTCATATGAAAAAGTTAGGTCTGAAAGATACAATCTAAACTAGTAAGGGCCTAGGACAGAGCCCTTTGGGATACCTTGCCTGTAACCAAGGATTTCGCCTGTCCAGTTGCTGTATGACACTTGCCATGTCCTATTTGTAAGCATTGCAGCTATCCATCTTATCAAGAGTACATCAATACCTAGTTGTATTAATTTATTGATCAATGTTATGTGTATGACCCTGTCAAATGCTGAAGTTAAATCTATATAAATTACAGCACAGCACAAGTTTTCATTCATAGCTGTTATTATATTGTTATAGAACATCATGTTACAGGTAGTAATAGATCTGTTTTCAACATATGCATGCTGATATATGGTTTCAAGTCCCAACCTATCCAGTTCTGACAATAACTTATCCAATATTACCTTCTCCATTATTTTCCACAACATGAAAGTAGACTTAAGGGTATGTATGACTCTGGGTTTGCCCTACTCCCCTTTCCCTTAAAAACAGGTTTAATCAGTGCATGTCTCCAGTCTTGAGGAATTTCCCCATATTTATATGACCTAGTGAATAACAGTGTAAGTTCTTGCTGAAGTGTTCTCAGATCATTGTTACTTATTCCATCTCCTCCCTGTGGTTTGTTTGGATCCAGTTTGCACAGTTCTTTTTCAATATAATCTAATTTGATTCCAGTATCTGGGGTTACCTGGACGCCACTAGGACAACTTACCACCCCTTTTGTGTAGCCAAACTGTTTTGCATAAGATTTTGTAAATATATCTACAATCTGTTGTCTGAGAATAAATTTTGGAATCTGCACACAGTTTATGAATTTATGTCTTTACTCCTTCCACATCTTATATATCTATAAAAAGGTTTCCTATTCTGCTCAATATATTTATATAAATTTTCTTCAAATATTTCTTGATCTTGTCTCACACTATGCTTCATCTGTTTATCCAGCTTGTTTATTTCAGTTTTCAAAGCTGTAGATCGACCTCTCTTTTATTTCTTATATTTTTTGTCTCTCACCTTAATCAGATATCTTGTTCTTATGGAAATATATCTGCCTGATGTTGTATGCCTAGATCCTGATGTTAAACATTTTTTTTATTTTTTGCACTCAAAATTTCTCTTTCAAAACTTACCACATTCCATCTGCATTTTTCCTCTGAACACCTCAATCGAGTTAGTTTTACATAGTGACTGTTTTGTTTCCATATAATCTGTAATTAACCTTCTGTGCATTGGCTTAGATTTCAGTTTGACAGACTTATCCAGCAACAAATTAACCTTTATAACCCTATGATCACTGCACATCAATGGTGGTAAAATTTGACTTGAAGTTACAGTAATTTCTTTGGGAACACAAACAATGTTGAGTATGTTCTGTCCCCTGGTAGGGTTTTGTACAATCTGACGCAAGTGTTGTTCCTGAAAATACATTGTGAATAATTTCCTTACTAACATTGTAGAATCAATATTATTCCAGTCTGTTTCTGGTAAATTTAAGTCTCCAGCTAATATTATTCTTCCCTCCTGAGTTTCATGCAAGAAATGTATGAATTCCTGTACGTCATCTGCACTTGACTTTGGTGATCTATACACTCCAACAACTGTTATATGTTCCAGAGTTGTCTTTATTGTCACAATTACACAGTCTATAGTACTGGTGTTATCACTGAACATGAAACAATCAGAGGTCTCTTAACTATCTTTAATCTCCTATCATAACACCTCCACCTGATTTTTTATTAGACTGTTACAGTAAAAACATTTACAACCTGACAGAACTGTTTTCCAATCATTGTTCTTTAACCATGTTTCACAAACAATAACATCAATCTTGTGGGAACGTAGCAAATTTTGCAATAAAAAAACTTTATTAATGCATTAACAACCATCAGAGAGGCATAAAATGTTTCCTATCTGTGGACTGTTCGATTTTCAAAAATCCTGCCTAGTGTTTGTCAAATATTGCAAAATATCTGCTGCAAAAATTATCTTCCCTGATCTAGACAAATGCACACCATCCTGTCTGAACACATATGTGCCCAAAAACAAGGCTTGGATGCTGTACACATTTCCATTTTTTAAAACAGGACATTTTTTTCCATGTAGGTATTTACCCCAAAAAGTTTTCATTCACAGTGACCTGACTCTCCTTTCTGTAGGTGATTTGTGAAAAATACATCCTAACACCAGTACAAGCAATATTATCTAAGAGGCCTGTCAGTTTCGTACTAACAGTCAGCCCTTGCGGGTGACATCATTTGCACCAACATGAATACAAACAGAGCCATACTTCCTTACATTAAGGCGCTCCAAGGTTTGTCTCACATCTTCTGTTTTCGCTCCTGGCAAGCATAACACTATTCGATGTTCATTATCATCTCTGCAAATACATGTATCAGTTCCTCTAATAATTGAGGGCGGCCACGGTGGTGCAGCGGTTAGCATTGTCGCCTAACAGCAAGAGGTTCTCCAGTTCGATCCTCGGCTGGGGTGCCTTCTGTGTGGAGTCTGCATGTCCTCCCTGTGGTCACGTGCGTTTCCTCCGGGTGCTCCGGTTTCCTCCTACATTCCAAAGACATGCTGTAGGTGGATTAGACACTCTAAATTGGCCCTAGGTGTGAATGTGTGCATGTATGTGCCTTCTGTGGAAGACTGAGCACTGGGTTGGCAACTCAACACTGTAAAACTCCACTGCCAATCATGAGCGGACAGGTGATCCACTGTGGCGACCCATAACTGGGAAAAGCTGAAAGAAGAAGTTGTTCCTCTGATAACTGAATTTCCAATTACAAGAATATCTTTGCTGGTCAGCTCTGAAGAATCTTCAGCTTCTAATACAGTAATATCTGCTCTATCAACTGTTATGAAGGATAGATCTTCATCACTATTAGTCTTATTAATCCCACTGTTTTCATTGTGTATTAAATTCTCATCCAGCTGGTGTTGTAAATCCACAGAATGAGTCATGTAGTCAACATCTGTCTTTCTCCCCTTTTTTCTTACCTTCTCCTTTGGAAAGATGATGCATTTTTCTGTAGACTGAACGTTTTCTGATAGAAAACTATCATAATTTCCTGTAACCTGTGTGTTACATAAGAAAGCAGTGTCCTTTTTACTACGTGTTCTCTTTCCTTTACAATCATTAATCAAGTTCTTTTTCTTACTTGTAATTTGTTGTGAACTTCTTCCTTTCTTGTTTCCTTCTAAACAAACTGGATCCTCAGACTGCTAAATAACTGCAGTAGTATCAGAGCAGTGGGTCTTTGGGTACTGGAGCCCTGAGACATTTTACAGACTGACTGCCTCTGTTCATAAGGGACATGGGCAGTACCCTGGGAGTGAATTTATGGTTCCCCATCCATTTATCCAAATAATGTTTGAACAGAGTGAGGGGTGGGCTTTGTTTTACAAAGATGGTAAATTTATTCCATAAATGAGGTAGTGTTTTGGATACGAATCAGTCTCCCCAGCAAGTTATTTTATAGTCATAAATAAGGTTCAGGTCCATGGAATACATAACCCTTGTATAATTCCTCTTGCAAACATGTAACATTTTCATCAGAGCTGGATCAGAGAATGCCTTGTAGGTTAGGCATAAGTCCCTTCTCAATAAACAATATGATATGGAGTAATGGGATAGGGCCTTTGGTTGGTCTGCATAAGACATGTGTCTTACACTTTGTATTTTTTTAGTGAGAAACCTCTGAGGCTGCTCCAATTGGTGTAAGTGCCTGGTTAGGTACATGAAGAAGGGAGCACTGTACTCTATTATGGGCCTGGTTAGAGCAGAGTACGAAGACTTCCTTTGATCTTGATGCCATGCTTTTACTTATAAGTTGAGACACACAGAAGGATTTCTTCACTACCGTGGCTACCTGTTAGTCAATGTTTAGGTTACTATCTATAAGTATTCCTAAGTCCCTCACCACGGGGTCCACTTTTAGGGGAGGGCTGTCAGTATTATAATTTGCAAGGATATCTAATTTACCAAAGGATAAAATTACATATTTTTAGCATGTAGTCTCAGATCATGGTTTTGGCACCAGTTATTTGTCATTTTTAGGCCTGTTGGTAGGATGTCAACATCATTTGAGGATTCAATGATTGCTCCCAGCTTACAGTCTTCAGCAAACTTAGTGAGCCAGAGGCCCCCAACATTGGCCTTCACTTCCGAGAAGTATATACCAAACAGGAGGGATCCCCAACACTGAGTCTTGTGGGACACTGCCAGTAACAGATTTTTTATGGGAAGTGGATTCATCTATCTGGACATGTGTCCTGCAGTGAGCCAGTTGGCTATCCATCTGATGATGTAGGTGTTTATTCCTAACTTAGTAAGTTTATCTATGATCCTTGAGTGGGGGATTGTGTTGAAAGCTTTTGTTAGGTCTAGAGAAGTGGTGTTTAGTGTTACTCTCATCCATGGCCACAGTGACTTTCTCGAAGAAGTTCACCAGACTAAGCAGGCAAGACCTCCCTTTGACAAAGCCAAATTGAATCTGGTCCAATGTTTGAAAAGTTCCTATGTCATTATTGATCAGGTCCATGACAATTCTCTCCATGGCCTTGCAGATAAGACTGGTCAAGCTTACAAGTCTGTAGTTCCCTGGGTCAGCTGATGGGCTCCCCTTGTGCACAGGGATGACTGTTGCAGTCCTTCATTCCTCTGGAACAAAGCCCATCTGAAGACTGTGGTTAAAGAGGGTTTCTAGTAGCCCAGACAGATTCTGTTTCAAGCGATTTAAGAAGCATCCTGGAATGTAATCAGGACCCATGGAGATTGTGTTTTTGGCTTTAGTGAGTTCAGTAAGGACCTGTTCCCTCACAATGACTGACAGGGAGATGGTTACAGGAATTTCTTTGGATTGTGCTAGGAGGTGATATGGAGAGTAGTTTGAACTGAACTTTTTGGCCAACAGGTTTGCTGTAGTTTCAGAATGGGTGTAAGTGTTGCCATTCATGACTAACTTGGCACATTGCTGTGTATTTCCCCTGAGGTTACAAACATAATTAAAAAAGCATTATGGTTATCTTTCACCTGGGAGGCTATCTTTGCCTCATAGTTTGCTTTGGCAGACTTGACCAGCTCTCTAATTTGTTTGCTTAGACTGGTGAGTGCCTTTTTGCACTGTGCTGTCTGTTCCTTCTTGGCTTTGGAGAAGATTCTTTTCCTTTTGTTGAATTGCCTATTAATGCTAGAGGTCCACCACGGTGGTTTATTTTTGCCAGTAATCACCGGTTTGACTCGGACAAGTACTACCTCCTCTATGCAGATATGAATGTGGTTGTACGGTGCTTTTGTGTACAGCTGAGAGCAAACCTCAGTGTCATTTGTGCTTGGAGGAGCTTGGAATTTTAATAAGCTGTCACTTAGTTTTAACTCATTCCCACCAGTAGAGCTCTTTTGAGTGTGTACCTTTAACTCCTAGTGGGCGTGGCTTCAGCATTTAAAAATTGAAGTTAGCACCATACATTTTTAACAAATACCCATTGACAGAGGTCATATATAAATACAATTGTGTTTGCTATCATGTATGCTTCAAGATAAAATTTTCCGATACCTTGTATGTAACATGGTTTTGGAATTATTAATGCAAATATGAACAGGCAATATTTGACGCCTAGAGGAGCAGTAGGGTGTAACTGCAGAAACGCCTGGAGACGTCACTCGGCAATTGGTCTTAGCAAAGTACTTAACAGATTTGGAGTTTGATGGGTTTCTAAGTTAGTTTTAATACTAAAGGAGATCATTTTGTGGTCAGATATTACCAGGGAGGAGTTAATTCATGGAAGGGAGCAGCATCGCTCCATGTTTGAGAGTACTGGGATCTACGATATTTGTACCTCCAGTTGGGGAGCTAACTAGTTGCTCCAGGTTGTTTGCACTGATGAAGTCTAAAAACCTCTGAGCAAGTGAAATATGGGTCATATATGTCTCCCAGTTTATGGGGGGGGGGTAGTTTTGAAGTCACCCATAAGTATGGTGTTAGGCTGAATGTTAAGAGACTCCAGTAGGTTTAGGTAGGAGGTGTGGTTTTCCAAACTCATGTTAGGAGATCTGTAGCTAGCAAGGATATTATAGGGGGGTCGCACCTATGGTTACTTGGGCATGGAGCAGCTCAAGCGAGTCATGTTGTTGGACCAGTCCGGGGAAGTGGGGGATTAGACACTGATGGATTATGTAACAGTAAATACACAATTACTGTCCTGATTGTATTGTATTATATTTTAGACTCAGTTTTAGAGCTTAACTGCCTAAGTGAACTAGGTAGATTCAATGTCTGCAAACTAAAGAGGACTATCCAGCCTCTCTGAAATGGCTTCTTCATCTCACAAACACAAAGTGAAGATGATGTGTGTTAAACCAAAGGGGAGAAAGAAGGGAAATACTATATTAACAGTGAATTTCAGGCAGGGCATTTATTTATCTTGTACAGGTAATTTGTGAATTGTATTTCACTGAAGCAAAGTAAGGGAAGGAAGGAAATTATGGCAAGACAGCTTATGAAAGGTGGTATGGCATATCCCATCAACCTTAAAAAACAAGGCTGAGAATATTATTTAGAATTATGCCCTTGACTATAACAAGATGGCTTCCCCCACAGTGGTCACAGGTCTGTGCTAGTTGGAATGAATACCATGTTGAGTTATATACTGCCTCAAGCAAGTAGTCTTGGAACAAATGAAAATGACCCTGTCATGCAACATAATTTCTTTATCAGTAATGGTCTACACTGTCAAAATACTGGAAATAGCCTGTACCTGCCTAAGTGTGAAACAGCAGGCCAAGTCTATTAATTCTAGAAGAAACTGACCATGCAGCAAGTTTTGCTGTGTTAACAGAAAGTCAGGAAATCATTGTTATGAGGTATTCTTCCATGTGTTTCATTGGGAAACTAAGTTTAAGTACAGGTTCATGGGTCTGCTGAATCTGTCAGCCTTGTTCCGAGCTTTCTACATTGCCACCTTTTTCCCACCAAACAGGTAACAGTAATCTTTTAACTTTTTAAACTGTTTTATATAATGCTATTTGTTTCAACAATCTGCCTAGAATATATTTCCCTCAGGGAGAAAAACAGCTCTGAAACATCAAAGTTTATCTAACATCAGCATAAAGCAATTTGTGTCATGTTAATAAGGTACTGCAGCTGTTTTTTTATATTGTGATTAAAGCTTAATATATCTATTTATAGCAGTAACCATTTATTACTATCACTGTCGAACTAACTCAGGTGGAATTCATTATCTGACAAATTTAGCTCTGAATGACACTACACACAGACAATATTCTATTCTATGAAGCTTCTTTTATTCTTCCTACTCCCTCTGGGAATTAGACCAGAAAATAATTACTAGTTCCAGGCAGCTGGGTCCCTGACACCCTTAGCAAACTATTTTATGTACTGCTATAACTGACTTGATCAGAAGACTTCCATTTTTCTGCACTGCTAGTTCAGAATTCCTGCAATTTAGACTGATCTGCCCGCATCATGATACTACTGGAAACCATTAAGCTCTATTTTTAATGAGCCATATGCAGTTCACTTTCCATACTGATAGTTTATCATGATGTAAAGCTTTTTAGAAAAAAACTAGCACCCCACCAAATAACTTATCAAGTCTCTGTAACAGGGCTGTGTTTGCATGGGCTAGAAACAAGAAAGGCTTTTTTCCTCTACATTTTTTGAAATAACAGTGCAGTTCATCCGCCATCCTGCTAGAAACCTTACTGAACGGAATGCTGCATTTTGCATGTGTTGTAGCTGTTGCAGCCGTTCAGTGTCATGCTCTTTATACATATATGTGGGCGTATCCGTAAGCATGCATGCATGCATATCACAT
The DNA here is from genome assembly GCF_019279795.1 of Protopterus annectens. Classification (NCBI taxonomy): domain Eukaryota; kingdom Metazoa; phylum Chordata; order Ceratodontiformes; family Protopteridae; genus Protopterus; species Protopterus annectens. Next base: position 604,392,628 of record NC_056734.1, on the reverse strand, counting down.
ACATGCTCTTTATACATATATGTGAGTGTGTCTTTAAGCATGCATGCTCTTTATACATATATGTGGGTGTGTCCGTAAGCAAGCATGCATGCATGCTCTTTATACATATATGTGGGTGTGTCCATAAGCATGCATACATACATGCTCTTTATACATACATGTGGGTGTGTCTGTAAACATGCAAGCATGCATATCACATGCATGCTCTTTATACATATATGTGGGTGTGTCCATAAACATGCATGGGATATGCTGTTATAGCACCAGAATATCACCTGACATAGCTCAGGACTGCACAGATTCTTCAGAACTACTAAACCCCACCCATCTGACTGCATTCATCCTTACCAATAAATCACAGCAATCATCAAGCGACAGAGCTGGTTACCAACGCATCACTCAACAGCCCTTAAGATATTTAAAGAAATTTAAATAAAAACCACATCTAATGGACCTCCATAACCCTTAAAGGACCTTCCACAATGGTAGTATAATATGACACTGCCTGTCACATCAGAAAATATCAAACTGGCTGACAGAAGATACTGTACAGTATTTTGTTTTTTAAATCAAATTAGCTTTCATTTGCAGTTCCATATGCTGTCTGCATCTGTCATTAACTGTTTTCAATTTTTGATCGGTAACTGGTCTCAATATAGTTGGTAAATGGCCAGCTATCATCGTAATCCAGCTCTTACTGAAGGAACACATAATAAACCAGGAGTGATGTATGGTCAGTCACAATAATTCTTTCTTTTATAGCTATCCACAAAGTCAGCATAGTAAAACCTCATGCTCTGCCATGTTTTCCAGTTAATGTTTTTAAGAAGGATGTAAATACAAGACAGGCATTTAGCTACTGTACTCATATTATCAGCAGATAATACCTAGAAAATAGTAGTGCTAACTACTGTATCCATATTATCAGCAGGGGTTGGTGGCTGGTAAAATGGTTAAGGTGTTTGCCTAACAGCCACAAAGCACAGAGTTTGTCTTACCCTTGAAAAATAAATTGGTTAGGCTTAAAATGGCCCACAAAGTCAGCACACAGTCCTCATTTGTGGTACTCTTAATCTCATAATTACATAGCTAATGTGGTAGAAATGCATTTATTAAAATCTGATGTTTCTCATTCAAAGTTGTTTAATAAAATGTAAACCACACCCTGGATTTTATTTTAATCATTCAGCCACATGGCTTTAGTGGTTCAGAGTTTCTAGCCATATATAAAGCCTCCCAGTTCAAAAAGAAGAGTGGATGCATAAGTGATCTATATTCACTTAGCTTTGGAACAACAAACTGGATGAACTAGCTTGAATACTTGAAACATTTCTTGTTTTGGATGTAGTTTATTTAAAAGTGTATTCCTAGAAGAAAAACAACATGGCACTGCTATTATTCAGATATGAAGTTTGGGATTAAATTACAGCAACACTTTTCAAACACGTCTGTGTCTCCATCCTCACCTAGAGTCATGAACATTAGGTGGTGACTGAGGGGATGAGTGAATGATGCAGGCAGCAAAGGCAAGATACCTCAGCAGGGCTGGCTTAGCTAATGTTCCATGCCAGAGCGAGCAGCTCGGCAGTGTGTGTGTGTGTGTGTGTGTGTGGGGGGGGGGGTACAGCCACTGCTTTTCAGGACTACAGGAAGGCAGTCAAGATGATGCTGTTTCCCTGGCACCTTCCAAAGTAATAGTACCAGACATGGCCCACAAGGAGAAGACCTCACAGCGTACCAGTACCATACTGGAAAGAATACATCTCTCAGCTTACCTAGGAATGCTTTGGCATCACCAGGAGGAGCTGCAGAATGCTGTTGATGATGATCTAGCTTGCCATGCTCACCTTTCTACCTCTGCAATCCTCACCCGGATAACTGATTTATTAAATGGATGGCTGCAGGTTTCTCAAACCAAATGATCTGCAGCAAAACTGCCCCGAGGTACACACCCTCAGATGAAGGGTGGCTCACAGGAAGCAATGCTTGTCCAGAATCTCTGTCTGAACTGTGACCCAGAAAAAATATTTAATAGTGTAATATCATCATCATCATAATAATAATTACAATAATAATAACAATAATAATACACAAGGCTCAGAACAATGGAACTAGAAATGGGCTTTAAATCAGGATGATCACAAGCAGTCTACTTTAAGATGGCAGGACAAAGGCATGAAGAAGCCATCAAACTGAGCTGAATATCTGGGTATAAAAAAGCATGTACAGAAAAACACTGCATGTGGACAAAAACTAGGCCTAGCCAGTGAATTATCAGGCCTATCAAGTATTGGCAGCTGGCACTGTAAATCTCACCATCAATTAAATACTAAAAAAAAATCTTTGAATATTAAAAAAACGTATTAGTAAGTGCATATATATTCTATACAGCCTTTCCAGGTCACATCACTCATGTGAAGTCTGTAGTTTGCACAATGTTTGCTCCATTCACTACTCTGCTCTGTAACTCAGAGATTACTGAACACCAAAGGATCTAATGATATTTATTGTTTCTCCATAAAGCAGTGCTATTCTGCAAAGCCATTTTATCTCAACCATACAAAAACATGCACAATTTGATAATCGGCTCAGCAGCATGTGATTATGCATATTTTTTTATATATTTGTATTTTATAATAGCACTGTTCCACATCTTGATACTAAATTACATATGCCATCTTCTTACAGGAAATGCTACCATACTGGTTGGATGCATGTTTTAGCTTCTTCCTTTCAGTGCTAATAAGTTCAAGGTTGAGTCATAATTCTATACTACCATAACTTGCAGATGAAGACAGTTTTGTTATAGCAGATTAAATACCACAAGGTCCACTTACTGCCCAATTATTTATTAAACTGTGAATATCATATTTATCGAACTAGCCCATTGTCAACACATGCAAGAGCAGTTAGATGTCTGCCTTGTGCACTCTCTAAACACCTGCATCTCTTATCTGACTTGTATACAAATTTTTGGCTGCCACAGCCTTCAACACAACAGCAAATATGACATATGGTGGGAACTGGATGTACTTCTGATAAACTTCCTACACTGCACTAAATATTAAATGAACATTTTTTCCCTGCACCACCCAGAAAGGGAAAGCTTTGAACCCCCCCAAACTTAAATATATCAAGTCCAGGATTCACATACTTGCAAAAAGGGTTTCCCCTTAAAAAAAAAAAAATGATGTGTGACCTTTTAAACTATTAGTTTATGATTTACTATTTACCTGTCTTACAGATCTAAAATTAATGGAATATGACAACTGACTGGGTTAGTGGCATACAATTCAATAGTCTTGGAGATGATTTCCTAGAACCTACAACCAATAACAAACATTTTCATAAAACACTTCCACAACCATGGATGAGGGTAAAAACAGCGCACAACACCTAGCTCGACCAGCCCAAGGCATTTGACACAACTTCCCACACAGGTATTTATAAATAAACTCACAGAACTGGGCATAAACCCTTTGTCACCAGATGGATAGCAAACTGGCTCATGAACATGACATGTGGTTAAAGTGGGTGAATCCAGATTTAGCAAGAGACCACTTACTAGAGGTGTACTACAGGGGTCAGTGCTGGGACCACTCCTGTTCAGAATATACTTCTCTGACGTCAAGGCTAATGTGGAAGGCCTCTGAATGACAAAGCTGGTCAACGACTGCAAGCTGGGAGCAATCACTGAATTCCTCAGTGAAGTAGATATCCTGCAGGAGGTTCTAGATCAGAAAAATGATTGGTGCCAGGACCATGACTTAAAACTAAATGTGAAAAAATGTATTATCATACCCCTTGGGAAGTCAAATACCCCTTGCAAATTACAACATCAATAGTATACCCCTAAGAGTAGACTCAGAGGTGAAAGATCTAGGTACACAGATAGAAGTAGCCTGAACTTTGACCATCATGTGTCCACAGTGGTCAGGAAGTCTTTCTATGTAATACAAGTTATAAGCAAAGGTATGGCATCCAGATCCAAGGAAATGTTAGTTTCACTGCATTCATCCCTCATTAGACCAATAACTGAGTACAAAGCACCATTTGGCATGTACTTGACTAGGCATTTACAGCAACTGACATGACCTCCTAGGTAACTCAAAAAGAAAATGCAGGGTGTAAATAACATGTCCTATGTGGATAAACTATGCCCTATCCCTTTATTCTGTCTCCTGCCAACTATTAAGGAGTGACTTTTTTATTTATTTTATTTATTTAACATTTGTTAACCGGGAAAGTCCGACTAGGTTCCACAGATCCTGTTTTCAGCGGAAGCCCGGGGAGAAATGCTCCAGAAGCATGTCTTTAGAATGTGGGAGGAAACCGGAGTACCTGGAGGAAACCCACGCGAACGCAGGGAGAACATGCAAACTCTGCACAGAAGGCACCCCAGCAGAGAATCGAACAAGAGAACCTCTTGCTGTGAGGCGACAGCATTAACCACTGCACCACTGACCTACAAGACACTCAAAAATCCAGCCCTGATGGAGCTGCTAGACATCAGCAAGTCAAACAGCATGAGGGTCACCCTATCTAGGGATCTAAACTTAAGTCAGCAACTCAAACAATATATGCTGGAGAGACAGACCTGCATCTCAAAATTGCCCCTTCTTTGGAACAGGCTTCCTACTCACATTAAGCACAGCCCTTCCCTGGCCTTCTTCAAACACTGTTTGGCTCAATGGATGGGAAATCTCAAACTCACACCTGGGTAGTGCCTATGTCCCTTATGGACAGGAGCAATCTGCAAGATACTCAAGCCATAGGCACAAACCCATGCAAACTCTTGCCCCTAGGGGCTATATATTGGGTAAAATCAGGTTATAATGGCTAGCCTTGTTTGGGCTCTTAAGCCATTAGTTTAGTAATCTCCCACAACCATATGAACCAATCATTACATCACTATGTATAACCTTTACTTCAACAACTTCCACACCAACAAACCACCACCACAACCCTCCATAATCAGACCAAACCTATTCCCCAGCTCACTACTGCCAGGTTCACTCTTTTATATGATTACTAAGACTCGGAAACATTTTTTCTCTGCCTAAAAACAGAGAAGACCACCTTCAGACTACCCTCCATAATCCTTTTACTGCTTCACTGAACCCAACCCAGGCCCAATAACTCCCTTTCCTCAACAATATAACTACTGTCTTCCTACACTGGCCTATACCCTCCTCAATGCATGTAGAATCAGAAACATGTTAGACCATGTAAGTGCTTTTATTTCCCAGTACAACTCAGACATTCTAGCAGTCAGGGAATCCAGGGTCAAAAAAAGACTCCTTCAACATAAAACACTTTCTAACCTACAAGTATGTCAGTGATGCCAGACTAGGCAAACGTTCAGGTGGGAGCTCTCTAATTATGTAAAGAAATAACCTAAATCCAAAAGTCATTGCCCAAGGAAATTCCTCCTCAGACTCTGTTCCTAACTCAATATTCCTAAAATTTCCAACTCACAAAGACAAACCATTGCTTATTGCTACAGTATATCTACCACCCCCTGCCTCTCTAAATACATAAATTAAAATCATTCATCACTAATATTTTTAATAACTGTCTCAAAAATAACAACATAATCATTCTAGTTGACTTTAATCTAAATTATCTCCACCCTCTTTCATCTGACCTGGGTACCTTCCTAGCAGACCTAGGTCTTCCTCAAGTCATAAAAGAACCAACACAAAACCTAACTTCAGGTCCTTAAAACACTCCACACTCGATCCGATTATCATCACTAAGTGACCACTGCCCAATCACCTTTACAATTATCAACCATTGTATAAATCACCTACTAATATTAAAAGCCTTCAGAAACTAGAGTAGGACAGATATAGACAAACTTAGAGCCTTTCTCACAGCCCACAAATGGAACCATATACTCTCCTTACATGACAATAATAAAGCGGCTGTAAGCCTAACCAACTTTCATCTCTTGCTGCAAAACAAATTCTTCCCACTTATCCACAGACTCTATAATCCCACCAAAAATGAATGTCTATCCACTGAACTCAAACATCTTTTAACTCTAGTGGACGAAGCATGACAATAATGTAAACAGACCATCACAACTGACAAATGCACCTCCTTTACAGTCTTATGTAACCTAGCCAAGAAGTTCATCAGAAGGCACAAATGAAATCCACAAACAAATTACCCTCCTACATTACCGCAAACAATTATGGAAAGACATTAACCAACTTAAAGGAAGAAAACATCCTCATGATACCCTGTCTACAAACACCATTCAATGTGGTTCAGCAAAACCTTCTCCAGAGGATTTTCTTAAAGAATGTAGCAATCTCCCATCAATAAACTCCACATCTCCCACAGATAATGCATTGCTCACCCCACCGCCATTCATCACACTCTTCCACTACAAATGCACACATCCCAAAGAAGTCACTATTTGACTTATTTCCACTGACATCTCTCCTGGATCTGACAACATAAACCCCTGGCCCATATATCACTGCAGAGAGCATCTATATCTTCCCCTCACCCACATATATAACTTCTGTGTCATACAAAACATTATGCCACAGATTTGGAAGACCGCTCTAATTAAACCTCTCCCAAAATAAACAAATATCCATCTTCTCAATTCTGGGCAAACTTCTCGAAAAGACAGTCTACATCCAACTCTAACTCTCTATCTGAAAGTACTACCTGTTCTCATCCAAACAACATGAGTTACGGCCTGGATGAAGTACTATGACAGCACTTTGGTCCCTAACTGATGACATCATGTTAAACTCTGATAAATGCCTCCTTACAGGTGCTCTATTTGTAGACCTGACAAAGACATTTTTACTCATTGACCACCATCTTCTCCAAAACAAAATAAGTAAAATTGCTATCTGTCCAAACACTGCTGCCTGATTTAAAAACTTCCTCACTGATAGACACTTCAGAGTTAAGGTAGGATCTTCCCAATCAGAATCTGTACCTGTTACCAAAGGTGTACCACAAGGATCCATTCTTGCCCCCTTCCTCTTCTCCATATTCATTAACAAACTTTCTTGTGACCTCTCCCATCTCCCACATATCCTCTATGCAGATGTCATGGCCATTTACTAATTAGATCACTCTTATACCAACTTTCAATGCCAACTCCTTTTAGACTTACATGAAGTACATCGATGCTCATAAACAATAAACTACATCTCAACCCTGCCAAGTCCAAAACTATGCTGTGGAACTGCACAGAAAATTTTCCAAGCACCTGACTCTTTATCTTTGACCTTCACAACTATTCTATAGAAACAACCTCCATCTTCATATACATAGGACTATGGCTTGATCTGTCATTAAATGTCTATTTCCTCATAGACAAGGTTAGACCCAAAATAAACTCCCTCCTTTTCTGGGCCAAAAAGATCTCCCCTTTTCTATCTCAAGCAGCCAGAACAGCCATTGGCAAAGGAGTTCTCCTTTGTCAACTTGAATGCAGGCTCACAATTTTTGCTTCTACCTCCAAGAAAAGCAGTGCCACACTTCAAACTATCTCTACCAGCATCTGCTGATTCATTACAAACTTGCCTCTCTATGAGCATCACTGTATCACTCTAGAAAAAAAAACAAATGGCTATCCATAAAACAAAGATCTAACCTACCTTTAGGATCCCAACTCTACAAACTACTCCAACTCCACAGATTCGCTCCACTTGCTGCTAAACTTCACAAAAAAAACCTCTTCATACAACCTTAGACACTACTCACAAGCCGCACTAATTCTCATTACACCTATAACCAAACTCCATAGCACACCTAGAACCAAACTCCATGGCACACCTAGAACCAAACTCCATAGCACACCTAGAACCAAACTCCATAGCACTGTACATGCTTTCTCTACTCTACGTTTTGGCAAGGTTTCCCCACTGACACTAAAGAAATCAAAACTTTTTCCAAATTCAGAGTGTAACTCAAAAATCACTTCTTCGTCCAAGCAAAAACTTAGCTCCTTCTTGAGTCTCTTCTCTTCCTTGAAAATTCACTGAAGATTGATCCACTTTAGAAAGAAATGTATATATTGTACATTAAACTCTGATTGATTATACAATGCACTGTTGCTTGTTCACTAAAATGTATAGAAACCATTTTTTTCTATGTAATTAGTCTGAATTATTCTGTTACTGTTTCCTTTTCTGTATTTTTTGGTTGTGAAATGTTTTGTATTTCACACAAGCTGAACCTGAAATTGGTCAATATTGATAGTGCACTACCCCAGTAAACGCATATAAACAAATACATAAATTTCACTGGGAGTCGCTGATTCAGTATGCAGACTACTTTCAGTGCTCACGTTACTGACTGATCTTTGAGCAGGCTGTCAGCAGTGGGTGGAATACCTATAAATTTCTTTCTAGTGCCAAACAACCTTATATCTGGGAATCACAGCATATCTTGACGATTATTTAATTTTGTATTTCTCCTCCTCACTGTATTAGAAGTAGAATGTAAACTACACTTACTGTAGTTATTGTTTTAGGTCAGATGCCTTTAAAGAAGGTTTGGCAATAGTAGACTGACTGCTACTTAAATATCTGTTAGCTTGCATGCTATATGCTAGACATCAGTGAACATACTTCAACAAAGAAAGACCTAGCTAGGTGCTAATGAATTAAAAAAGGGGATCCAAAGATGAAGAATAGTCTTCATGTAGCTTTCAACAAATGGGGACTCTGCTAGAGGAGACGTGAGCTTTGCTGGAAACTACTGGGGTTGAAGATGGCAAAGGGTTTGATAATTAACAGAGGCAGAAGAAGAGGAAATCATTGAAAGAAACCAAGCGGATGGAAGGAAATAGCAGAGGAGGAGTGTGAGTGAAGAAGACAGGAGGAGGAATTTAGTTAGATGGGGGAAGGAAGACATTGAAGAATGACAGTAGGAATGACAAGATAAGACTGAATGGAATAAAAGGAGATGTGGGAATTCAAATGTAGATTGTATTTACAACCCAGACTTACTTGTAAGGTAGGCAACTAACTCAAATTACTTTTTTTCAGTCATGACATAAAAAAGGGAGTACAGTCCATTTAAATGAATGAACTGAGCTAATAAAGGTGATGTGAATACACATTTAATTACAGTAGAAAAGAAATGAAAATGTTGATTAGTGTTTAAGAAACAATACAATAAAATAGATATGTTACCCATGAAATTCAGCAATGTGTAACTGCCTCATCTCATGGGCAACTGATATACTGATAGAAGTGAAACAGAGAGAGAATGACTACAGGAGGTCAGGTGATAACAACATGACCACCTGGCAGAGAAATTACACAGTAAATGGATTTTAGTGCTCAAGCCGATATAGCTCAGTTGGGAGAGTGTTAGACTAAAGATTTAAAGGTCCCTGGTTCAATCCTGGGTTTCGGCAAAAGAAATCTTTGGGTTGGGAGGGTGGCCTAATGCTTAAGGTGTTTGCCTTACAAACACAAGGTACAGGGTTTGAATCTCACAGGGGATAATTGGCTAGGCTTAAAATGGCTCACAAGGGCAGTTAGCCTAGGATGAATCTATGAATCTATAAGAAAATAAGAGTATGACAACATACTTATTAAATGATCTTGTTACAGACCTTAAGGGTTCTAATAGTAAAATATTTTGCTTTATAAAGACAAATTGATGAGGAAAAGATCTGACTGCCCTGTGCAGAACTCTTTTTAAAAGTCACTGGCAGTGCTGGGATATTAGTTATTCTGTAGTAGGTTATCAGGAAGGTTCCAAAGCAGATGAATAAAGCAGTCCGAAAAGATTAGCCAAACTAGTTCAGTGAGCATTTTAAGAGAGATATTCAAGGGAGGCCATTAAGTACAAATCACACACTTTTTTAGAACAGTCTGGAATTGGACTGTCAAGCAACACCTGGTGTAGTTGGGATGATGCACGTGAGAAAGTAAGTTTATACCAAATAGGCCTAGTGTAGCAATCCCCTACTTTGGTGGGGAGCTTAAAGCAAAAGCAACCATGAATTACGGGCTCCTCTAACAATTTAAGAAAAATAGGGGAATCTGATGGTCATCAATCAATGGGAACAAAATGAAAAAAGTCACCACGGGCTCATGGTCAAAAGCTGCTGTCAGTCAAACCTGATCCAGTTTTATGACTAGGTTACTAAAGAACTTAACACAGAGCAAGGATGTAGCCAGACATACTCTGAACTCCGCAGAGTATATTTTTTCTGTGCATCAGTTAGAAACATTGGGGCTTTGTCAAGCCATATCATGTCTACAACTGTATAGATTAATACCTCTAACATGTATAGAGCTTGCTTACAGAGAGGATTGTAAATTTAAAAACAATATCTCTATTAGTTTCTGCTGAGCAGCTGAAAATGTTACACACATTAATTGTGTGTGTGTGTGTGTGTGTGTGTGTGTGTGTGTGTGTGTATGGTGAAGGGAGGGGTTGGGAGTTAACAGCTTGAGTGATGTGACCTTTTTAAATGCCAGCTGGGTTGGGGGGGCAGTGTTAAACATTTGTGAACACACTCCTGACAGGAAGTACCAGTAGGAGTGGTCTGCTTGGACTTCAAAGGTCTCCAACTCAGTCCCACCTGATGACTGTTGCATGTTTGATGGATAAAACACAGAGGGGTGTGCCGTGAAGGATGATGGTGGTATTAAGGGAAGGGAATAGTGAAGTACTACTTGGTCCTGTAATCTTCACTGTGTTTGTTTCAGACACATCTGAAGGACAAAATTATCAGGATCACGCTCTTTAAGGATGACATCAGCCAAGTGCAAGACTGCATAATGGGAAAGAACTTAAAGATGGACTTGGGAAGCAAGAATAGAGCTATAATGTTAAATGCAATTAAATTAGACTAGCTGGGCTAACTGCCTCCTTATGTCATTGAGCAAATATAATGCCATCCAATGTAATTTAAATATATATATATATATATATATATATATATATATATATATATATATATATATATATAAATATATGTGTGTGTGTGTGTGTGTGTTGAATTTTCACTTGCTCTTGAGGTCTAGGTCATGGCTGAAAAACAGACCAAGAAGGGCCATTTCACTGACCCAGTTAACAAATAAATCAATAACCTTCATTTCACGTCACACTCTTAGTTGTTATGGCTGACCGCCAAGTAAATACGCATTCTAGGGTTACCATTTTTAGGAACATTAGTGGTGCTGCTACATCTGTATATACTCCAAGTTTCACATATTTTTTGTGGAGTCTCTCATTATACTATTCAAATACCAGTCCTGCTAACCAGACTGAATGATTTATTACCAGCCAATAGTTATTTAATTTAAGATAAACAAAACTTTCACGATTTGTGCAGAAGCCAGCATTCAAAAATACGGAAAGCACAAACAGTTGCAGATCAGAACTAAGATGATGAAAGCGCATGAGCTGCAGATTGCTGACTTTATTGTTGATACTAGCCTGACTGAAATGTTGTGTGGAATAATAGTCATTTAAACAAGGCAACTCTGTAATCCAGCTGTACATTTGTGCACATTGTTTTTTTTATTTTATAGCCCATGAGTGACTGACATACTGCTAGCACACAGTTCCTGGGATTTAGAAAGGATTACTGCTCTGTGGAACTCTTTACTCTGAAGGTTCTTCAGTGCAATAAGCCCAAGAGAATCAGAGACTACTCTCCAAGTACAGCTTTACACTGACACTGGCCTTTAGCTCTAACAATGGCATTACAGTGGCCTTTGTCTCAAACTGTATTGTTACTCTGGCGCTGACATTTCTAACATCACCTGCCTGAGACGTTTATCCCTCCTTACCCTCATTTCCTGTTAACATATATCTCTTTCTAACCCCTTTCCTCCACAGCTCCTTTACCACATAACTCTTCTCTTCTCCAGTCCCATGCCACCTTCCTCTTCCTCCTCCAACCTTATCCTCAGCCATGCTCCCATCACTATACGCATGCTGTACAGAATACTAACACATTTTCTCTTCTCTACTTCTCAGCCAGTCTTTTTCCTTACTCTCACTCCACCACTATGTCTGCTTTATTTCAGCACTCTCAGTGCCTATGCCTATTGATCCTCTTTTGTGTACACTCTCCCCACCCTGCTACACTTTTTTCAACCTTAACCCTCTTTGTCTTCTACACTCCAAAACCTAACCACCTATGTTTTCCTGGCACTGCCCTTTACAACTGTTTATGTATTTTATATATATATATATATATATATATATATATATATATATATATATATATATATATATTAAGGAAACCATGGTAAAACATTTCTCCAAAGTGGTGAACTTCATGACACCCATGCAGATGGACAATACAGTTACGACTGCTGAATCCTTCACAAATGCACTCTATAAGCACTTACACAAGTGCATGGATTGTGCTATCCCCAACAGAACCAAGATGCTATCCTCCAAAAAAAGGAAGCCAATCTGGTGGTCCCCTGCCATAAACAAACTCTACAACAGAAGGAAGAAACTGTTGCAAAAGAGAGAAAAATTCCACGAGTGGAGGAGCTCCCTGGTCAACCTCAGTAAGAAGCTGAGATCCCTTATAAGATCCTCCAAAGCTGGCTACGAAAACAAAATCACCACTGATTCTAAGGGCAACCACAAAGCATTCTATAGCTATGTCAAGAATCTCAATGGCAACACCCAGATCTGCTCTGAGTTACAGCACAATGGCACAAAAATTACAGAACCAACTGATATTGCCAACATCCTGGCAGATAGGTTCAGTGCTAACTTTACCTCCCAGCCCCTAGAGGGACCATATCTATACAGGAAGAATGCAGAATCCCTGTAATCACATCTATGCAGGTAAAAGCTGCACTTTCTAAAATCAAAAACACAGCATCCATGGGACAACATCCCAGGCTGCATTTTACATGAACTTCAGAACGAACTGGCTCCCCACCTAAGCACCATGTTCAATTATAGTCTCTCATCAGGCTTTGTGCCCACTGAATGGCGCACAGCAACAGTTATCCCACTCCACAAAGGGGGAGCCACTATTGATCCTGGGAACTATTGTCCTATTAACCTGATGAGCCTGGTCTGTAAGGCCATGGAATATATCATGGAACTCATAAACAAAGACATTGGTAACCTCCGAACTCTGGACCCTACCCAGTTCGGGTTTGTGAAAGGCAGAGCATGCCTTCTGAGCCTGATCGACTTCTCTGAGACTGTCAACAAAGCCATAGACGAGGGTAAGGTGGTTCACACAGCCTATCTTGACCTCACCAAGGCTTTCGACACCATCCCCCATTCTGGAATTATATCTAAACTCACTAATCTAGGTATAAATCCCTACATTCCAAAATGGGTTGCCAGCTGGCTCCCTGACAGAACCCACACTAAAAGTTGCAGACTCCAAATCTGACTTCAAACCAGTGACAAGTGGAGTACCACAGGGTTCAGTCCTGGGACCTCTCCTGTTTGTATCTACTTCTCTGAAGTACAGGCTAACACAGAAGGCCTCTGGCTAACAAAGTTCGCAGATGACTGCAAACTAGGAGCCATAGTAGAGTCCTCAAATGATGTAGGCATCTTACAGAAGGGCCTCACTGAGACAGATGCCTGTTGTCAGAGGCATGGCCTCAAGCTCAATGCCAAAAAGTGCACTGTCATCCCCTTTGGTAAAAACTCTGTACCCATGAACTACCACATAAATGGCAGTCTAATTAATATGTGTGATAAGAGACCTTGGGACCACGGTGGACAGTAGTCTTTCCTTTGATAATCACATTGCCACAGTAATCAGGAAATCCTTCTGTGTGGCACACCTCATCACAAAAGGTTTCTCATCCAGGAAAAAAGAGGTCATTGTTCCACTCTACTCAGTACTCATTAGACCTATTACAGAGTACAATGCCCCTTTTGGAATGTACCTCACAAGACATCTGCAGCAGCTGGAAAGGCCACAGAAGTACCTCAGAAAGAAGATTAATGGCCTCAAACAGTTGCCCTACACTGACCGTCTCAAAAAACTCCAGCTTTACTCTGTAGCATATCGCCTATTCCAAGGAGATTTCTGCCTAACATATAAAGCTATGTTAAACCCAGAGCTGTTGGACATGCTGCACCTAAATAAATCCCAATCCCTCCGAGCTACACGCTCTAAGGACCTAAACCTTGTCACCACAATAAGCAGGACATGCTGGAGGGATAGATTCCTGTCCCAGAGACTTCCTATACTCTGGAACAAGCTACTCATCTATGTCAAGCAAAATTCTTTATTAGCACTCTTCAAGAAAAATCTTGATGAGTGGATGGGAAACAGGAAATACACCCCAGGATCACTTATGTGGCTCTGCTTGACAGGGGCACAGGAAATTAACGTTCTTGGTGGCATAAGCCTGGGAACCTTGTTGGCTAGGCTTACTTTGGCCCTTGGGCCGATAGCCTAGTACCTACTTATGAACCTATATACGTATACGTGTATGTATGTATACATATATATATATATATATATATATATATATATATATATATATATATATATATGTGTGTGTGTGTGTGTATATATATTCCAAATGCTTGTATTTTTAAATATGCAGATTTTATATGTTCTCTGTTAGAATTATTGCATCTTTTAATTCTTATGTTAAACATTGTCTGTTAATGTTATCTGTATGGTGCTTTTCTCCCAGGGCCTCAGCTGAAAATGGGTCTTTGGCTCAGTCGGACATTTCCCAGTAAAAAAATGTAAAATAAATAAAAATAAATAAATAAAATTACACTGGTGCTGACCTTTGTTTCTAATTATGGTATTATACTGGCACTGGCCTTTGTCTCTGTGGCATTACAGTAGCCTTTGTCTGTAACTGTGTTATTACACTGGCACTGAACTTTCTCTCTAATTGTAGAGTTACACTGATCCTCACCTTTGTCTCTAATGGTGGCATTACACTGGCACTGGCCTTTGTCTCTAACTGTGGCATTACACTGGCACTGACCTTTGTCTCTAACTATGGCATTATACTGGCACTGACCTTTGTCTCTAACTGTGCCGTTACACTGGCACTGATGATGGTGCAGACAGCGATCTCATTGGAAAAGCTGCATGCAAATGCATCAGTCGAGAAGCATCTTCATCAACCGTTCTTCTTCCCATTCTTTTTTCTACATGGGGTCGGGCTGCGACATTCACTGTTGCCATCTCTCTGGATTCAATGCCACACTTCTGCCTTCTCCAACACTCCTGACTGATTGTTGCAAATCTTCTGTGACACAATCCATCCACTTCTTTGCTGGATGCTCTCATTTCCTCTTACCTCCTTCCTGTCTGTCCAAAATCTTCTTCAACATATTGCCTTCTGCTTTTCTGCATATGTGCCAGAACTACTGCGATCTGTTCTCTCTCATCTTTTCTCCTATTGGAACTACTTTGGGTTCTGCTCTTATGTCCTCATTTCTTCATCTGTCCCACAATGAGCATTCTACCACCCTTCTCTGACACTACATTTCCATCACACCTCTAGCTTCTTCAACTGTTCTGCCTTTACTGCCCAGATTTCTGTGCCATACGGTAGTACTGGTGGCACCACTGCCTTGTACACTTTACTTTTCAGCTATTTTTGGCATTCTTCTGTCATACACTACACCTGACACTATGCCAGTTGACTGCAGCTCCTCTGATTCTAGCTTTGACCTCTTCAGTCATACTTCCCTTCACTTCAACCACGCCTCCCAACTACTTGAAGCTGTTAACCTGTTCCACTACCTTCCCTTCTAACTCGGTTCTCAGCGTCTCCTGATTTCCCTAATTCGTTTCCATTACCGTTGCCTTATCTGTATTTCATTTCTCCCGCGTGCTTTCAGTTTTGTATTCCATTCCCCTCTCCTTTGGTGAAGTTCTTGCACAGAGTCTGCCTGTAATACTACTTCATCTGCATTCAGCAACTCTGTTGATCTGTTCCCCTCAGATCTGTTTGCTAAAACCCTGGGGCAGACCCCACTTCCACTGGGAACCCCTCTGTGAGACTAAACCTTGTTTGTACTCGAGACATTTGGTCCTCGTGCATAGCCTGCACTTATTCTATCAATGTTTCTGGGACTTTGAACCACCGCAGAACTGCCCAAATCAGCTTTCTTGGGACCTTGTCATATGCTTTCTCCAAGTCTAGGAAAGCATAGTTGGAGTCTTTCCTCTTCTCTAGCTTCTTCTCAACTATCTGTCTCACTGCAAACATGGGGTCAGTTGTGCTGCTATGAGTACCTTTAGGATCTATTTCTCTCCTCCCTCACCAAACATCTTGATCATATCTGCTGAGACCTCATCTGCTGCTTTCATTGACTTAATTTTCCTTATTGCTGTTCTTACTTCTTCTAGGGTGGGCTCCTCTACTTCTCTCATTGCAGGCTGTGTCTGCGACAGTACAGCTTCTGTGGGGTTTTCTTCATTTAGAAGCTGCTGGAAGTACTCTTTCTATCTGCTTTTCATGTCCTGTGAACTGGTGATCAGGTTGTTTCTGAGTCACTTTCCAGAAGCTGGTAGATGCACTGTTCTTTACTACTGCAACTCCTTCCTTTGTTTCTTTGTTAGCCAACCAGTACTTCTTCCTAGCCTGGTCTTTTTCTGTCTCCCACTTTTTCCGGAAGTCCTTCATTCTTTTGATGACTTCCTGGATTTCTGCATTCTACCACCAGTTTTCCTTATGTACCTTATTTCCATACCTGGCTCAGCCACAAGTCTGTTCTCTAGTCCTCACACATGCTGTTTTGAGGTGCTGCCATTCTTCAATCCACCAATTTCATTCTCTTCTTGGGGTGCAAGAGCCCTGAGTAATTCCTTAAACTGTTGTGCTTTCTCTCCAATCAACTTCCAGGTCTTCAGCCTGTTCTCTGTTGACCTTAGAGCCTTCTATGACCACTGCTTGCAGCTGATTCTGGCAACCAGTGGTTTATGCTGTGGGCTGACTGTTTCACTGGGGATGACTTTGCAATCACTGATTCTACCCAGTGCCCCTTCCTTACTAGCAGGAAGTCTACCTGAGTTGCATGTTGGCCACTCTTGTATCTCATCTTGTGACCGTCTCTCTTTCTGACCATGTGTTGGCTACTATCAAGCCATTTGCCAGACAGAAGTCTAGAATGGCCTCTCCTTCTTTATTCCTACTGCTCCACTCACATGGACCCAGGCAGTCCTCACATACTGTTCTGTCAATCCCAATATGTGCATTCAATTCACCCATTATCAACACCAATTCATGCTATCCTGCTTTATCTACTAGGTCCTGCACTGCTGTATGAATGCACTCTTTTCCTCACTATCACAACCCTGCTGTGGGAAACAGTCTGAGAATATGAATACTGCCCTGTCATTAGACTGGAGTCTGATTGCCATGAGTCTGTCACTAATTCTGATGATATCCCTCACTGTCTTCTGAACCGTGTCTCTCACCACAAGTCCCACACTATTCCTAGCCTGTCTTCCTCTTGAACAGCAGACTAGGGACCAAGCCAAGCATCTTTGTTGCACTGACCTGCCATCTCATCTCTTGGATACATAGGATGTCCTGCCTCCTCCATACCATCATGTCATCCACTTCCAAGCTGCTTCCTTGTCAGTTAACCTACACTGAGTGCAATAACTCTTAGTTCATGTTTAGCAGGCTGTTTGGTTTTATGTCCAGATTTCTCTCAACAAAACTATCTCAGGTAACCCAGGCTGGGCAAGTGGACAATGGCCAGCCAGTAGCTTACTGACCCAGGGCTGCTGGGTTTTATGGTGGGAACACACAGGCCAATAGGGAAACATACACTCTTCCCACTATTATCATGGGTCACTGGCATAGGCCGGGTCCTCAATCCACTTAATACAGGTAACTATCCATGCCCATTTGGCAATATTAGTCAACATGACTGAATCACCTACAGCCATATTTTACACCATTGAGTGGCTAGCTTTGCCATGGCATGCAGTCTGGGATGTGTATTTTCCTATCTTGAGGATACTGTGCATCACAGTAGATGCCCAAAGCAGTTGGTCTATACAACTCTTCCCCCTATAGGGCACCATTCATTGGTGAGTTTGAGATGGAAACACTCAGCATATCTTTCTGAGGTGGGAAGAACCACACAGAGTCACAGGGAAAATATGCAAACTCCAAACATGCATTGGCTGGTGCTTAGGAACATACCTTGTACATGAAATGCAAGGACCTTAACCATTATGCCAGCTGGTCTGGCATGGCTAATGTTAATCAGTCATGCACTTTCTTCTGGAAATGGAATCAGTCTATGAAATATTTTTCCACGAGGAGCAAAAAATATATGTTGTCAAAAGAAAGAGTACACCCATTCATCTCTAAGGATAGGTTTGTAGCTCAGCATGAATGGAGGCAGCTACCACAAAGCTAGTCATATATATGTGTGAGTGCACGCGCGTTGTGTGTGTGTGTTTGTACATGTGACAGGGACATGAATGAAGGTATCTGTGTATGTGTGGGTAGTCATACAGTTCCTATGTGGTGTGCTGAGATAATTCCCCTTGTCTGCAGACTGATGTTTCAGTATAGTGTCATGTGGTTAGGTTAATAGTTAGGGTGTTTACTTACAAACACAAGGTGCAGGGTTTAATTCTCACATGGGGTAATTGGCTAGGTTTAAAATGACCCACGAAGGCCGTTAGCCTAGTAATAATCTAAAAATGATCTATGAATACATGCATCTATGTCTGTGTTTGTGCGCGTGCATGTGTGTGTGTCTGTCTGTCTGTGTGAGTGTGTGTTGGGGAGGGTTTGAGTGAGCAGCTCTGTAAGTATGCGCGTGTCTGTAAGGGACAGTTAATCACAACATACTACTAAACAAATAAAAAAATGTAATTTCGGAGACAACACAATTAAATGGGTTCAAAGCTGCCTGCAAGACATAATCCTTCATGTCCATTCCAAAAATCAGTTTACTGATAAAAGAATCCTCAATACTGCTGTGTCTCTCAGAGCTCAGTTTTAGGCTGTCTACTATTCTCACTTTTCATTAACAATTTTACTTCCAACCGTCAACTAAGTGCACCCACTGAAATCATAAGTAAAGCAAAAATCAGAAATGTTTGCTTTTTGTCATCACTGTAAAATCAAGAGCACATAAGAACAGTGTTAGTACTTTTAAGTAGGAAACATTATCAGTAGCTACAAGAAAGCATTTTTGATAACTGATATATGAAATACTTGTACATCATGCTCTGTGTGGCAACAATTAATTCTGAAGTCTATTACTGCCATATCCAAATAAGTAAATACTTTTTTTTTTAAACAAAAGTTACCTTCACTGTGGCTGAACATGGATTCCTACCCTTGGTTTAATAGTGTCTACATTTCTGTTTCCCCAATAACAGTATGTCAGAAACTCACATTTTTTTCAAAATTTTAAACAGAATTTTTAAACAGCTTCCTTTTGCTGCAGCAGTAGGGTAGAGATGGCAAAACACCTTAGAACCATGCACAGTCTGTCATTCTATATAAATAAAAAAATGGGTGCACATTCATGCAATACAGAAATAAACACTATTTTTCAAAACATCTTAAATAATCTGTCATACATTAGATGTCTGAGGTCTTCATAATAGTTGCAGGTTAGAGGAGATCTATCACTAGTTTGGCCCTACATCTATGACTACATAGTGAAGTCAGACCCATTAAAATGTAAATGGTGTCAGAACATGATAAGGAAATTATTCATACAACATGCACAGGATGATGAGAAAATTAAAGAAGAGAAGCAGGGTGACCCGTAAAAAGTTAATGACTGATACAGAGTCCCACACAAAGAAAGGGCTACAGAGCAGGGTAACCCATAAAAAGTTAATGACTGATGCAGAGTCCCACACAAAGAAAGCGCTACAGAGCAGGGTGACCCATAAAAAGTTAATGACTGATACAGAGTGCCACACAAAGAAAGGGCTACAGAGCAGGGTGACCCATAAAAAGTTAATGACTGATACAGAGTGCCACACAAAGAAAGGGCTACAGAGCAGGGTGACCCATAAAAGTTAATGACTGATACAGAGTGCCACACAAAGAAAGGGCTACAGAGCAGGGTGACCCATAAAAAGTTAATGACTGATACAGAGTGCCACACAAAGAAAGGGCTACAGAGCAGGGTGACCCATAAAAAGTTAATGACTGATACAGAGTGCCACACAAAGAAAGGGCTACAGAGCAGGGTGACCCATAAAAAGTTAATGACTGATACAGAGTGCCACACAAAGAAAGGGCTACAGTCAATGTCAATTTAGTCAAAAGCATACAAAGAAAGTCAAATGACCACTCAAGATTACATTTTTCCCTCTTTCCAATACAATTTCCTGAAACTAATATATTTGCATCTCTACTATCATATACTTATTTTGCAACCCCCCAAAAAACATAAAATAAAAAATATTTTGATCTCCAGTACTTTTATGCACAATCTTCTCCACTACATACATTTGCTTTTCACAAAGAATATTTGTTCATTTTTGGTTTTACCTTTCTTGATATTATCCCACTTAAGAACCCTTATTCTTACTCACCCCTCCTTTTAAATAGAAATATTTTGAATCAAAAATGATAAACTGTCCACCTGCAAAGATCCGCTGCCATGAAATTTGCTGTTTCCAGTTTTACGTCTGCAAGTGTGAATGAGTTGTCAGTGTAATTTATGGAAGACTGGAATGTGTGAATTGCAAGAATGGTATGATACAGTGCAAGTATGTCATGCTAGCATATGTGCATTTTGAAGTCTGAGTCATACTGTGATCTAAAAGAAGATGTGTGCATTACAAATACTCACTATTAGAATGAAGTGCATGTGCTGCAATGTGTGATGCCTACCAGAAGGCACATTAACGGGAGAGAAAAAGAAAAAAGCGGCAGAATGTAAATGAATGACATACACAACCTAAAGCTTACAACCTCCAAGCAAGATACTCAAATGCAGCATAAACAATTCACCTCTTTCACCAACCTCACTGGAAAACAGCATCATATTTTTTCTCATGTGCAGAATCTCATAAATCGATATTTCTTTGTATTTCATTACAGCCAGCAAAAAAGAAAGCAATTTTCTTGCTAATCAATATAAATTCATGACCAGGCTGGCCTTGTTGATTTTTTTTCACTGCTCCATTCACTTTCATCTGTAGACAGTATAAGATCCAGACTGCAGGGTTAACAACTGCCTGAGAAGAAAAGCAGCTCAGTTTTTGTACTGTTTCCTGACCCAAAGGAAAAGACTAGGTTCAACAAAAATGACTTTCCATCAACATAACAAATCAAACATACTGCTTAGTTTATGTTGTGTGTCTAAACCAAGTGCATTCACACTCTTGACAAGATAGAGAAATATGTTGATCCAGAGAGTGAGGTTACCGTTTTCCATACACGTTCTGCTGGAACACTTCTGAAGATGTGTACAAAAAAGCACATACAAGGTAACACTAAAACGACAACCTACTACTTTCCTTAAACAACCAAGAACAACAATTATATATATGCTGAAGAAGCATAATTTGGGTACAGCAAATGCACACATTTATAGAGACACATATAAAGCTAATAATCCTAGGATGTTATTAATTCTAGTAATGCAGCAATGTTATGATTTAGATACTTAATGGCAATAGCACAATGTACTATTGTAATATAAATATTCAGTAATTTAACAGCATTTTTTACTCATCATCAGTGTTCAGTGATCACACAACTGATACGCTTCATAGCCAAGACATATTGCTTCGCTTTGTAAGCACTGTGAACTTCCCACACAGTGTACAAACCACAACAGTCATGCTCAGTCACCTTGTAATCGCTATAATAGGTTTACTTTCAGAGTTCACAATGGTAGCCACCACTCACAAGCTCACTTTCTATAGTCTCTTCAGATGTTTTGGAAACCAGCTCTGAGGCTCCATTTGGTTTGGAGTAGAGACTGGCATAACATCAGGGAACGCTGATACCATAATGTCTTCCACTGGGATTTAGTGCACCTTCTCTGAAATCACCCAACTCAGGAGAGGGACATAGATCAGAGCTCACTGTCCATGTGGTAGAGAAGCTCCCCATCCAACACAAGCTGCATGGCGAGTTATTTGTTAAAGCTGGGGAATGCTGCTCTGTCATCCTTCCTTCAATGGGCACCACCTTAATGATCTATCTAGCTTAGGATATCAACTTGCTCATCCATTCTTCTAAAACACTCCAATAGTTAACTAGGTTCTTTCAGGGTATGCCATTAGTCATCTATCATTCTTAGAGTCGACAACTGATTAAGCGTTCTTCTTAGGGTACTCCAGTAGCCCTGATATCCATTCATTTTTGGAGCATATCACTTATCATCTGCTGAAACGATTCCTGGTGCCGGAAAGTCTGGTCTTTTCTAGTTTTAGCACTCACAACTGTGCTCAGCACTGTCCAAATCCCGTTGCAAGCACTACATAATCTACAAATTACTGCAGTACTCAACTTTTCCTCCCTTATCGACAGGAAATAAGTTCTTAGTACTTAAATTAATAAGCACTAACCAGGCATGTCTAAGAGTCAGCTCCCGGTGTTTTCTCCTGTGCACCTGATGAATCTGGGCATCTTGGGGCAATGCAGCAATAGTCTCATGTACACTGACAACCTTCTCCTCCTACCACCCAACACTACAACCTGTGAGGGATGCACTTATATAGCCAAACTGGAAGCCAAGCTCTCTCCATTCAAGACTGGACTAGACAGTCAAGAGGAGAAGGTAAACACCACACTACACTCTACACATAGTCCATCAAAACCTGCACCACCCAAACCCACACATAGTAACACAAAACACACACCTACATTTGTGGAGGCTCTCAGTAAAAATCTACCCAAACAACAGAGACCTCCAAAGCTGAAATGCAAGCAACCATCACCCCCCAACACTACCCAAACGACACATAGCCCACAAAATCAATGTGCCTCTCAACCTCAGCCCATAAGTCAAAACAACGTACCCAACATACTAGTTATTGGTGACTCTATTAGTCTGACAAGCCTGGTCTGCAAGTCATGGAATGCATCATCCTGGAACTTATAAACAAAGACCTAGGTAACCTCCAAACTCTGGACCCCACTCACTTTGGGTTTGTAAAAGGTAGATCATGCATCCTAAACCTGATTGACTTCTTCGAAGCAGTCACTACAGCCGCAGACGAGGGTAAGGTGGTGCACACAGCCTATCTGGACATAGCCAAGATTTTTAACACCATCCCCCCACTCTGGTATTATAGATAAACTCACTGGACTAGGCATAAATCCATATGTCACAAGATGGGTTGCCAACTGGCTCACTGACAGAACCCACAGAGTGAAAGCAGCCGACTACAAATCCGACTTCAGACCAGTGACACCTGGAACTACCGCCCCATTAGCCTGGGGTCCTGAGTCCTCTCCTGTTCGGTATCTACTTCTCTGAAGTCCAGGCTAATACAGCTGGTCTCTGGCTAATGAAATTCGTACACGACTGCAAAATAGGAGCCATAATAGATTTGCCTAAGGATGTGGACATTCTACAAAGAGGCCTCACTGAGACTGATGCTTGGTGTCAAAGTCATGGCCTAAAGCTCAATATCAAGAAATGCATTGTCATTCCCTTTGGGAAAAACACCGTACCCATGAACTACCACACAGGTGGTAGCCTACTAAACACCGAAAGTTTGATAAGAGACCAAGGGACACAGGTGGACAGTAGTCTCTCCTTTGATAATCACATTGCCACAGTAGTCAGGAAATCCTTCTACGTGGCACACCTCATCACAAAGGGGTTCTCCTCCAGAAAAAGAGAGGTCATCATTCCTCTCTACTCATCCCTCATCAAACCCATTAGAGAGTACAAAGCCCCATTTGGCATGCATCTCACAAGACATCTGCAACAACTAGAAAGGCCACAGAAATACCTCACTAGGAGGATTACCAGCCTCAAACAGATGCCATACGCAGACTGTCTCAAAAAACTCCAGCTCTACTCCATCGCATATCGCCTACTCAGAGGCAACCTCTGCGTAACATACAAAGCCATGTCTAACCCAGATCTGATGGACATGCTACACTTAAAGAAATCCCAATCTCTCCGAGCCACACACTCCAGGGACCTAAGTCACCACAATAAACAGAACATGCTGGAGGGATACATTCCTGTCCCAGAGACTTCCCATGCTCTGGAACAGGCTGCCCATTCATGTCAAGCAGAGTTCTTCATTAGCCCTCTTTAAGAGAAATCTTGACAACTGGATGGGAAACAGGAAATTCACTCTGGGGATCACTGCTGTGGCGCTGCTCAACAGGGGCACAGGAAAATAACTTTCTTGGGTGGCGAAAGCCAGGGAATCTCATTTGGCTTGGCTTATATAGGCCCTAGGGCTGATAGCCTAGTGCATACCTATGAACCTATGAAGCAAAGCAGTCTGGCATCTATAGGTCTTTCAGCATTTAACCACTCTACGATATGTGCAAGGCCTTAAGTAACTAAGCTCAAATTTGCTCTCTGCTTCGTCACTACACACTGTCTTCCCCTATCAGGTTTTAACATTGGAGGCCCTGACCATGAAGCAGTTTGCACTGCCTGGCACTTTGTTCTACAGTCCTGTGTTAACAAATGCAAAACATTAACTAAAACTTCTGGATGGTTTTGGTTTGTCATTTGCATTATGATTTTTTGGAATATCTCTTTTTTTTACGGCTACTAGCCTTGTCTGTTGGGGACCCTCCCTGTTTCAACAGCGTGGACAACCAGGGGTTAGACCTAACTACGTTCACGTCAGACAAGTACAGAATGGCTCCAGTATGGGGTCATCCTTGGTGTCTCACTGAGGATTTTTTTCATGCACCCATGCTTCCTCCTCTTTGCCATTTTAAACCCTCTGTGAATTACTCTATTACTACCTAGCTATTTTATGAAGTAACACCACTCTCCACAAAGAAGTACTTTCAAAGAATAAAGTAGGAGGAGTTCTTACAATATATTGCCTGTGTTCTCTCCTTGCACCTCAGTTCCTTTTATTTTGGACAACCCCTTCAGAACTTCCTGACACAATCTTGGACACTTATATCATGCCCCTTCTTGTCTCAAGTGAGAATGGTTTCCCTTCTCTTGGATGCTTTACTGGCAATCTAAAGAGCATAACTGCAATACTCAGCATAGCAACATGACAGCTATGAATGTGGAGGGATAAAGCTTATGCACAAGGTTTGAGTACTCTGGAGTATTCCCTCACTGCCGAGGTGCAGTGATCTTGGAGTTAGTATATATAAACAGGAAGGGTATATGGAGAACAGCCACCCCCCACCCTTCATGCTGGGAATGAAGACCACCAAACAAATGGTTTAATAGAGACTTTTAAAATTCATTTACTTATGTTTTTTTTTTGTGTGAACTGCAGTTTACTTCTGGTCAGTCAGAATTTGCAGTTTCAAGTCTTGCAGTAAAGAGAGCCTTTTCCTTTGCATTTTTATGGTATCTTTCCTTTCAAATCCTTCCATAGTCTTATGTCCCTCTCCTTGTGCCATGTCCTACAATGCACGCAGTACTATTGGTGTGGCCTGATCAGTGTTTCCACAGTACTATTGGTGTGGTCTGATCAGTGTTTCCACAGTACTATTGGTGTGGCCTGATCAGTGTTTCCACAGTACTACTGGTGTGGCCTGATCAGGGTTTCTATATTGGTTTGCCATTACTTCCTTGATTCTGAAGCCTCTCTCGTTGTGAATGTACCACAGCTTTCCACTTTCTACTGACACTGCCCTCTCATTTTGTTGCTTGTAGTCCAATTCAGTTGTCATCAACACTCAAAATCCTTTTTATATTCTGTTGATTATGGTCCAATTCAGTTGTGATCAGCAGTCACAAATCCTTTTCACCCACTATTGCCATCAGTTGATGGATCCTTCCCACCAGGGCTGCTGGGGCGCAGATGTTGAGCTTTGTATTTGCGAGTACTGAACTGTGACTGTAAACTTTTGGCC
Source organism: Protopterus annectens (assembly GCF_019279795.1). Lineage (NCBI taxonomy): Eukaryota > Metazoa > Chordata > Ceratodontiformes > Protopteridae > Protopterus > Protopterus annectens. Next base: position 604,366,661 of record NC_056734.1, on the reverse strand, counting down.
ATTTGGTCAGCTTGCACAAATCATTTGTACTATAAGAAGTACAACCTTTTGCCACTCCTTGACTCTCTGCTTATTGATCATCTGTCTCACACTCAGTCAGCCATTTGCTCTACATTACCTGGGTGAAGGTCAGTTTGAAGACGCCCAGCACTCTGGTAGCCATTGGGGTGTTTTGAGGATTTTTTTTTTTTATTTTTTCTCTAGCCCTAAGTGTATGTACCAGGCAAGGCATCTGACAGGGATGTGTAATGTGCAGTCCACAGAGGATGTCTCCTCATTTCTCAAAGGCACATTCCCTCCAAGCAGCCGTGCCCCCCCCCCCTGCATGGCATGAATGGTGATTTCCATGGGCTCCACCAGGGAACTGCACCATCCCATTTGCCATCTCAGTGTGCATCTGTCACTACCACCAACTTTGAAGAGGTTGGTGGGCAAAGGCCTTTCATTCCTCCATCTCCTTACAGTAAAGGCTGCTAACCACATCCTTGTCACCTGGGTTGCAGTCAAGGCTCCATCCCCTGGTGCCACTGAGCCAGGCATAAGCAGTATAATTGTACGGCATTATTTTATGCTAGACATAGTTCCTATAGCTGTAATTACCTTCTTCTCTCAACTGTAGCAAACCATTTGCAACAGCTGAGAGAAAAAGCCAAGTGTAGCAAGTGGCTTGCTACAGCTGAGAGGAGAAGGCAATAGTAGCAAGTGGCTTGCTACAGCTGAGAGGAGAAGGCAATAGTAGCAAGTGGCTTGCTACAGCTGAGAGGAGAAGGCAATAGTAGCAAGTGGCTTGCTACAGCTGAGAGGAGAAGGCAATAGTAGCAAGTGGCTTGCTACAGCTGAGAGGAGAAGGCAATAGTAGCAAGTGGCTTGCTACAGCTGAGAGGAGAAGGCAATAGTAGCAAACCACCTGCTAGATTCGTACTTGCACCACATATGAAGAACTGCAGCTGTTCAGTCTAATGCCCAGACTGCAAAAGCTGTAATTGAATGAATTTCTGTACTAGCATTTGATTGACTGTTATCTCCCAATCACACCCTGTAGTGTGTGGTACCCAGGGCAGCTGCCCCCTCAGCTATGCTTCTGCTGAGCATTTGCATGTCTTATATATACATATCTACACACACACACACACACACACACACACACACACACACACACACACACACACACACACACACACATGAGTGTACAACTTTGTGGTTATTTTTCTCCATTACTACAAAAGTATAATAAACTGTACCCCTTCTACTTGGGGCTTTAGCATCTCAGGAAGTAAAGGAGACAGATGGAGTTGAAGAAGAACAGCAGTATTTCAAAACAGCATGTGCAAAGACTATAGAACAGATATGTAGCTAAGGCAGGTACGGATATAAGGTACATAAGGAAAGCTGGTGATAGAATTCAAAAGCCCAGGAAGCTAACAAAGGAAAGTAGTGCAGAAAAAGGTCAGAGGTAGAAAAGATGGACCAAGCTAAGAGAAAACTTGTTAGCTAACAAAGAGGCTAAAAGAGCAGTGGCAATGGCAAAGAACAAGACATCAGAAGCACTCCACCAGCTCCTGGAAAGTGACACGGCAGATTATGTTCACAGGTATATACTAGGATAACAACCACCAGAGTCTTTATAAGTCATGCAACCCACCCCAATTGTGTCCCTATGTATTATTGACATTTATTAGGAGAGGTATGTTAGTTAGGAAGTCTCTAGAGGTTATGTTGAAGGGTATGTTAGTTAGGGCATTACTGTTTGCCTATCTATTAGAGACATGGGGGCCAGACCCAGTGTGAATTTCTGATTTCCCATCCATAGATTTAGGGATGGACTCTGTTTTACATGGATGCGGAGTCTGTTCCAGAGCATGGGGATCATCTGACAAACATCTGTCTCATCAACATGCCTTATTTATATCACAAGCAAAATGCAATTCCTTGGATCTAGTGGTTCTGATGCTGTTCATTCTTTGGATGTGCAAAAGATTCATCAGAGCTGGATCCAAGGATGCCTTGTATGCTGCGCATAGATAGTCTTCTACAGGGTACTGACAGGTAAAGTACAGAGATAGAGCTTTACGGCAATCCATATAGGATAATGTGTTTATACTTACCTGACTTCTCCTGGCAAATAACCTTTGTAGGCATTTGCAACTGTTGGATATGTCTGGTAAGATACATGCTGAAGGGGGCATTATACTCAATAATGGGTCTGATAAGGGCTGAAAAAAGTGCCACAGTGACTTGCTTGGACCTGAATGCTATTCCCTTACTTATAAGCTGGTATATGTAGGGTGATATAAAAGGATTTTCTTACTACCTTGGCCACACCTTGTCATCATATGTTCCCAGATCTAGATCAACTCTTAGGGATGTCTTACCAATGAAGTAATTAGCCTAAGTGGCAGTTTCCCAACAGGCACTATAATGCATTTCTTGGCATTAAGTTTTAATCCATGACTTTGGCACTAGTCATTTGTCTGTGTTAGACTGTCTTGTAAGATGTTTTGTCTCATGGGGGAATCTATGATAGCTCCCAATTTGAAGTAATCTCAGAACTTGGTCAGATGAGGGCCCTTGACATTAGCCTTTACCTCTGAGAAGTGGATACAAAATAGGAGTGGTCACAGCACAGAGCCCCGAGGTACTCCACAGGTGACAGTTCTCTTAGTGGAGGTGGTCTCACCAATCCTGACTTCCTGGGTCCTGCCTGTGTGCTAGCTGGCAATCCAGTGATTTGATGAAATTCATAAGAAGTGAACTAAAGTGCTAATCTTTTTTTATTTTGTGTTTATTAAATTTCAATAAATTGTAGTTTTACTGTGGATCTGCCTGAGCCAGCTTTTGTTTGGACTTTGGCAATCCATTATGTAGGGAGTTATGCCTAGCTCAGTGAGTGTGTAAACTATACCATTGTGGAGTATTGTATCAAATATCTTAGCCAGGTCCAGATAGAAGGTATGCACTGTTTTCCCCTCATCTGGTGCCTCAGTGACTTTCTCAAAGAGGTTCATCAGCTTTAGTAAGAAATAACTTCCCTTGGCAAAGCTCAACTGGGTTGGGTCTAGTGTTTAAAGGTTGTTTATGTCTTTGCTGATTATTTCCATCATAATTCATCCTCTGGCTTTGCATATTAGACTAACCAGACTAAATGGTCTGCAGTTTCTGGAGTCAGTTAATGGTCTACCCTTGTGAAGTGGGACAACAATTGCCGTCCTCCATTATCACTGTACAATGGAGATCAAGCACGGGCAATGGATTGTGCTTCCAAAGTTAGTTCCTCTCTGACACCTAGAGTTACTATAGATACTATGGTTATGGATAAGATCTCTCCCACATGTGATGTGTCCGTTGATTTGGAACGTCCAGTGGCAAGTGGATAAATCATCTATTGATGCCTCTTTGGCTTCAGGTGCTGTTTCTGGAAGCACCTCTACTACTTTAAAATTGGTGGAACTGTTAGTGGGTGATAACAGTCTCGTCTCATCCAATCAACCTTTTTTACAACTGCGGTTACTGGAAGTTGCGAAGCAAGTAACAAGAGGCAGATCCATGAGCAGGAACAGGTCTTCTTGTAAGAGACAACAATTAGCCGGACAGATGGAGTTAGGCCCAGTGGTTCACAACAAGATACAGAAAGTTTCATTTTTAATCTTTCCAAAAGTATTCTATCACAGGAGCAACATCAGGTACTTTGCTTTGGACTTTCTTTTATTCCTGCTGGAAATTCTCAGGTTAATGACGTTATCACAGACTTGAAACTGTTTATACGCAACATTTCCCTTAGGTTGCAGTTTGGGAATACTAATGCTTCTCTAAGGGCTTTTAGGAAACTGAGTCAGTATGTACCTGTTAATCCTCCCTTAGTGGAGGCTTTTTACAAGCTTTATGAGGATAATATCTATGCTTATTTAAACCAAAAACATGGTAAATGTTTTAATAATTTAAATCACCAACAGTTTCATGCCCTTTGTGTGTTTCATTTGATGATATTTGTATTTGCCCTGCTGATAAAGGTGTTGGGATGGTTGTGATGGACTCCTCACATTACATAGCTAATATGTTGGCTTTACTGAATGATTCTAACACGTATAGGAAGATTGATAAGCCTCGGATTACAATATTGGCTAATGAAGTGTGTTTGCACTTAGAAGATCTTTTGTTAGAGGGTGTTTAGACAAGAATTTGATTACTTTATGCTGATATATCCTTTTACACCTTTGATATATGGGCTCCCCAAGGTTTGCAAACATTCTACAGACCCTCCGATGCAGTCTATCATGTCAGGGAGGGGCTGGGTGATGGAACCCCTCTCTACGTATGTTGAGAAACAACTTCATCCTGTTATTAATAGGTCCCAAAGTATTTTGAGAAATACAAAGCATTTTTTAAGTTCTTTATTTGATTGGTACAGGACTTTTGAAGGTGATACTAATGATCTTTTTTTCTTGACTATGGATATAGTTTCACTTTTTACCTGCATCCCTAATGTCAGTAGTATAGAGAATATACATTTGTATTTAAGCAGACATTCTGGGTATGATGCTAATTCTGTCTAGCTCATTTGTGCCTTGTTGAGGATTTTTCTCAATTATAATACCTTTTTGTTTATGGATGAGGCATACCTACAACGGACAGGAGTAGCTATGGGCACCATGTGTGCAAACAGCTACACCAACATGGTTTTGGCTCAATGGGAGTCCAAATTTGTCTTTATTAATGACAAGTTTTGTGATAAAGTTTTACACTATGGTTATTTTGTTGATGACATATTTATTGTTTGGGCTGGTACCACAGATATAATGTCTGATTTTATGAGTTATTTAAATGCTACGACTGTTTATTTAAAATTTACCTCTGAGTTTTCTAAATCTGATATCACCTTCTTGGATGTATGGGTGTTTAAGTCAGCTAGTGGCTTGGATACAGCTTTATACAAGAAAGCTTGTAAGAAGAACAACATTCTACATGCACGCAGCAAGCACTCTGCACATGTTAAATGTAATGTTGTGAGGGGTCAGTTTTTCGGCACACCTTCACACTAGGGACAGTGACATGCATGGTTCTTTCAAGATTTTACTGAGAGAGGATATAATTAGAAAGAGGTATCTATAGCACAAAATGATGCTATATCTTATAGGGACACTAGAACAAGACCATTCTTTTTATAATATCTCTGATGATCCTGTGAGCACTGACATTGGAGCAGGTAATACTTGGGGGATGTGCCTCACCTACTCCAATGATGTTAAGCCAATTTGTGACATTATCAGGAAACATGGGCATGTTTTTAACGTGGACCATAAGTATAAGAGAACCCTGGGTATGCAGCCTTTTTATAGTAAGACTTTAAAGGATAGGTTGTGCTACGACAGAGTGTTACCTAAGTCTGTAATACCAGTACGGTTGGGACGTTTCCCTGTCAAGTTGACAACCATTTTTTTTATCCAGATACTTCCCATGTTTTTTATTTTAACAGGCATGCTGATTGTGGTTCCTCTAATCTTGTATATTTGGCTGTATGTGAATTCTGCCAATTGTTTTATGATGATAAGACTAATCGGTGTCTCAGGTATCATATTAGGGACCTCTTAGCACCTCTATTCTATTAATAAGTGTGATAACAGGAATGCCCTTTCCAAACATGTTATGCAAGAGGAGTCTGGCCATGGTTTTAAGTTTATGGTGTTGTAACTTGATTATGTGAGTCCTAGAGGGGGCGATATAAGGACTCATACTGAGTGTACTGAGATTAAATGGATGATCATTTTACAAGCCACTAGAGGTAAAGGTTTAAATGACTTTATACCTGTTAAACTTGTGCTGAAATCATGTGCTTTGAATTAGTGCTTTATATGTGTTTGTTGCTTGTAATGTTTTAGATCTGATGAAGCATCTAGCATTGATGCGAAAGCGCTTATCTTTTGTACATTTTTGTTCATCCTGAATTAAAGTTTTATCTGGTACACGCCGTCAGCCTGACCAATTTTTTGCTTTTTCTATATTTTATCCACTGATTGGTTTTTGTTCCTGTTTGTTTTGGTTTTATCATTGTACAAACCTGTTTTGAGGTTATTGCTGAAAAGTGACTCAAGTGATCCTGATAATTCATGTTACAAGATATTTAGGAGGCATCACACGATATTGTTAGGACCAGTGAGACTTGTGTTTTTGATTCTGGAAAGCACTCACAGGACCTGCTCCCTGTCAGAGTTGGGGGGTTATGCTAGTAGATATTTCATGAGAGAAGGCAAGAGGAGAGTTGGGTGGTGAAGTCTGAGCTGAATTTGTCAGCCAGCAAGTTTGCTGTATCGTTCTGCTAAGCAAAGGTTGGACCACTGACCACCAGTTCGGCACACTAATGCATACTGCCTTTGAGTTTTCAGGCACAGCTATAGAAAGACTTGTGGTTGTCTTTAGCCTGTGATGCTAACTTTACCTCATAATTGCCCTTGCTAGACTTAATTGTTGATTTTAATTACAGAGCTCCTATTATTATGGGAAGTTGATCTTCCTGATTTTAGCCAGGACATTTTCCTTTTGTTATATATCCTACTAAGGTTAAGATTACATAAGTGTGGTTTACATTTAGAGTTTACTTTGGGCTTGCTTCTAGCAGGTTCAGCAGTCTCTGTACAGCATTTATATGGTCGTTTAGGGTCTCTGTGAACAACTGTGCATAGGTTGCTGTGAACTCAGGTTTGGGAGGGGCAGTGAATCTTGACAAACTATAGCTTAAAAGAATGTAGTTTGCTTTGGAATAGTTCCTACCTTTTACAGGGCTTGCTGGGGTTTTCAAGTTGAGCTTTATTTTGAAGGAGACAGCTTTGTGGACAGACCTCTCCAGTGAGGATGCGATACAGAAGTGGGTGTGTGGGGGGGTGCAGCACTCTCCCATATTGGTGAGTAACAGGTTCAGTATGTTTGAACCTCTGGTGGATGTGCGTATTGTCTGGTCAAGGGTATTTGTAGTAATAAAGTCCATGAATTTTTGTGTCTGCCACTATGAGGCAGTGTATGTATCCCAGACTATGGAGGTTAGTTAAAGTCTCCCATGAATAAGGTATTTGTTTTAATGGTGAGTGCCGTCAGTAGGTCTAGGTGCAAGCTATAGGATTCTAGAGACATAGAGGATGACTTACAGCTTGCTAGAATATGGTATGGGACTTCTATGGTGATTTCCACGTGGATAAACTCCAGGGCATCATCCTGTTTAACCAACCTAGAGTTATGTTTGTTGCTAATTAGGCTGAGACATCTCTACCTTTTGTCCCTGCCTGTGCAGCTGATGTTCTAAATATGTAGAAGGCACTGAAGCCTTGCACTGCGAGAGTACTTTCTGTCGATTTGAACCATGTCTCAGTAATGGCAGTGATGTTGATATTCTTCAGAGTAAGGACAGCTTGTAGAGTTTCTTGTTTAAGTTCTTAGCATTGAGTGGTAACATCTTTAGGTTTCTTTGGGTTTTATTTCTTATGTCAGTAAGTTTGTCAATCTGGAATTGCCTAAAAAAAGCTCTAAGGAGGTAGATATAGTTTTAGCCAATATTTAGAAGCTTATGGGAGACAGGTACAGACCATTCTTTGTAAAGCAATGTGGTTTGTTAACCATGTCTTTCCCATGCTGACAAATACTGAATCCCCCTGGAAAGGCACCAGAAACTAAGACAATTATCGAAGTGACTCATTTGTTCATACTGTGGAATCATCTTTGATGAAGGTAGAATGACGCTCAATGGAAGGGATATACTTGCCCGCAACACAGATTTAGACAGAGATCAACTATGTCTCTCTTCATATAGTCCAAGGAAATACATCTCAGGTCATTAATGTCTACATGGACTATGACAGAATCATATACTGGCACCTGTGGTGTAGTGACTGGAGTACAAGTGCAACTTGCCAGATCATGGCTCCCGATAAGCTATTAATCGTTACCTTTTCTTTGTTCAGTCTGGTGAAAGGGACATCTGTGTATCATACAAAGAAGTCTCCATTACAATAGTCCTAGTTAATGTGTTTACTTGCCTTATGGGCTTTGCTTCGGGGGCTCCACTGGGATAAGCATATGTGTGTTGGATGTTCGTTTTGGTGAGTGTTTTACAGATTGCTCTATTGAGGATAGGAATTGTTATTTACAGACTTAGGCGGTCTTTGAGGTTGGGGAAGACTGCTTTTTAGTGCCTCGACATCAGCTGGTCTGTGTGTGTGGTAGACACTGTGAGTGGTGGATGCAGTTTATTTATGTGTTCTTAACAACCATGTCTGTATACAAGATTTTTGCCTCCATTGAAATTGTTTATGTGCATCTTTCACATACTGTGTTTGTTTCTTGAATGATTAAATGGCTGTCTGTGAACAAGAGACAATTGCTACATTGTCTCAGGATGCCCGTTATCTACAAGCTGTCTATAGAGACATTTGGAAATTGCATAATCATGTCGTGCAGACCTGTAGTTCTGTGGGCTACTGTAGGTTGTAGACTGGGTTATACAAGGTCTCCTCTGGGGTTTGACACTAGACTAGCTTAGACTGTGCTAAGATTTGATAGTAGTGCTGGTTTAATGTGCAAACTAGCTGTTCTAAGCTCTCCATGCATGTCCTCCATGCTTTGGCTTTCTTTTATTGACACTAAGTTATAGGTTTCAGTTCTAAGGCTAGTTTTACATATAAAATTTACTTTCTAAGTGTTTCTGTGTATACAGGGCACTGTTGGCACTCGATGTAAAAACACCAAAAAAGATTGTTTGCTAGTGTAATGCTAGAACAAAACAACTTAAACTATCTTGAGAAGGCAATTTAATGTATTTTGGACCTTTATAAATATTTAAAGGAAAGTCAAAAAAAATAAAACAAAAATAAAGCAGAAGCACTCTAAACAGTTAACTGAAGTGCAAAATAATAAAATAAATCTCTTATTTGCCAAGGCTGTTGCAGGATGAACTCAGAACCCCCTCAGAGTGCACAAAGGCACCAAGCAGATGGGAGCTCTGGGAAAATGAGCAGAAGACAATTTGTACTAAGGGAGGTTTAACTCCAGTGCAACACTGGTTTGCTGGCTGGGCATGTAGTACTATGGATACATGGAAAGCAATGGAAAGGAAAGTACGTAAACAAGTTACACAACAGGCAACGAAAGTACGTAAACAAGTTACACAACAGGCAATGAAAGTATGTGAACAAGTTACACAACAGGCAACGAAAGTATGTAAACAAGTTACACAACAGGCAACAGGAATTAAGAAGGGAGGGACTTTGGAAATTAGCTTACCATACGGGGCAGAAGCCAAAGATGCATCCTTTTAAAACCACAACAAGAAAATGATGAGACTGTTGGGACAACAATTTAAACTGGAGCTCTAGTCCATTGGTTAGAATTTCAGAAAATTTTAGCTTAAAATCTAGTGGGGGCTAGGGCAGACTCAAAAATCAGGAGAAAAAACAGTATCAAAGTAAACCAAAAGGCACTGAAATGCAACTTTAAGCAAGTATATACAGCTATAAAAAGGACCAAAGCAGAAATCTTGGAGCAGAATTCACTATACTGAAAATAGTGCAATCCCACCACAGACTAAGGCATCAGACTGTACAGAAATTTACCAGCAATGCTGTTTATGGAATTGTGCAATACAAAACATAAACAATGCTAAAATCTGGCAGTAATAATGCAATCTTCCCACAAATGTAAATGAACATACAAGAATAAGGTCCTAGAACAAACTAAAAAATGCAAATAGATAAATTTTTTTGGCTAAAACAGGGACAAAGAGCAGAGGAGTACAGAAAAGTATCACCAGACAGGTCACTATAAGTGCAACATAAAATATTTAAACAGAATTTAAATAAAAGCTTTTTTTTCTTCCCTTTGCTGAAACCAGAAAGTGTAATTTATTGACATTTGATTACCAAAAAAGTCCAACTAATTAGTTGCCCATTTTCCGTAGAGAACCGGGGAGAAAAACTCCAAAGTATTACAAAAACGTTTTAAAGACAATAATTTTACAATCTTCAAAAATAACACAAAAAACATTTACAGTTTTAATAATTATACCAAACTGGAAATAATGAGAAAACATTGGTTAAGAACAGGTCAAATAAATAGAATTAGTAATTTGATGAAAGATGATGACATTTTTCATATTGAGGCTGATAACTTTTGCAAAAGAATCACAGAAACGGAACAAAAGTTACCAACCACGATGTTCTCAAAGTCAATATCACAGAATATCAAAATCCAGTCCAGTAGAATTATTCCAAGAAAATTTTATTAGGATCCAGAAAAAATTAGCGCTTTCACGTAGAAACTATCCACGCTTCATCAGATTACAAATAAGACCAAAATAAAATGTTCCTTAAATACATCCCTGGGCGGGAAAATTAATCTCTATAGTAACCAAATACTTCTAATTAACAACGTTAAGCAAAGTCACAAATTAAAACCACAGTATTGTGGATTAAAACCACAGTATTTTCAGAAATACCATAAATAAAATATTTATAAAAACAGAATCAAAATCCTGTTGTCACATATAAACTCTTAATTGTTTAGATGTCTGAGCATTTATAATACCGTATTTAGATAGCTCCATGCGGTAGATATAAAACAACAGGCATCAGAAAATCTATAGTATAGATTTGTTGTCACACTATTAATAAAGGAGCATCCATATGAAGCACAAAACATTAATACCATACATTTCTTAGGACTGCAGCCTTAAACATTTAGAATACCGTATTTAAATAACTCCGTGCGGCAAATGCTTACTTACATGAAACAACGAACATTGAAAAATCACCAATGTATAAAAATTTTTTTGAAAAACAAATACTAATACTATGAGAATCCCCATAAGTAGGCATGCAGAAAACCCGCATGCCTCTGGGGATAACTTGAAAATGTTGGCAAGCTTCAAGATGTAGTCTTTGCCACATGTAACGCTGCAATAAATACAAGTCATCAGTAAAGGTTTTCAAAAGTGTGTTAAATTCCATTAAGTTCTCACCCATATTGGAGGTTGTAGTACCCGTACTGTTGGTAAGGTCCAGAGTCAATAAAGGGTTTAAGTCCTGGTGTAAGATATTATTCCATAAATTTGTAGTGTCCCTCGGCTCCAGACAGCTAACAGGAGTAGTTACTGCATTATCCATCGTGTGTGACCAGTTGCTACAAAAACAGTCCAATAGAAGCAAAAAGAAGCAACGAAGTCACTGAATGTAACTCTTGTCAAGCAAAAGACAAAATCACAGAAACGGAACAAAAGTTACCAACCACGATGTTCTCAAAGTCAATATCACAGAATATCAAAATCCAGTCCAGTAGAATTATTCCAAGAAAATTTTATTAGGATCCAGAAAAAATTAGCGCTTTCACGTAGAAACTATCCACGCTTCATCAGATTACAAATAAGACCAAAATAAAATGTTCCTTAAATACATCCCTGGGCGGGAAAATTAAAACTGGTAGGTGATAAACCCAGCTTTCTCTATAAAAACAGTCAGAATTTAAAGCAAATTTTATGCAGTGATTATCACATATTTGAGAACCCTGCTAGTGATATATACACAGAATTAGGGACCTATGCCTGCAACCATTGTAATAGATGTCAACATATCACCAAGACTCAGATATATCGGCATCCTAATAACAATTTTACGTTTATACCCAATTTTTATGCCACATGTGACACAAAGAATTTGATATACCTTGCTAATTGTATGTTGTGTCAAGCATTTTATGTAGGACTAACGAAAAGGAAACTACAAGAAAGGATATACAATCACCTATACGATATAAATAAAGGTATTGAGACAAATGCCCTAGCAAGACATATCCAGGAGTTTCCTGCACATTATTTCTGTTTTAGGGTATTACAAGTAGTAGGCATGAATCCAAGAGGAGGGGACCATCAGAACAATTTATCCATTATAGAACTGAATTGGATTCTGAGGTTAGCGGCCCATCAACCTCCGGGCCTAAACCAAGCCCTCTCCATCAAACCCATATTAATACAGAAATCTTGATACTACTACTAGTTTACACCAATTCCTACATTTTTGTGAGTGATCAATATACACTAATGTATATATGGTTCAGTTTGTTTTTTGCTTGCTTTTACTTCTGATTGTGGTTCAAGAAGGAAACCTCCAGAATTATGTTTTTGGTAATGAATATATAGAAATGCTTTACTATATACTTCTGTTAGTCTTTATGTTCACATTTAGTCTCCAAAACATGGTATAATTATTATATGTGTGCTTGGGTTTAATATGGTTTTTAATAATATCCATCTTATTGTTTTTGAAGTCTCATATGGATGCCATATCAGTTCAGTGACATCCAATTTATATACAGGTGGATCTATTAGTGTGGTTGTTATGGTTTTTAGTGCACGTATATTTTTCAAAATGTATGCTTTTAAATATGTAAATGAATAGAAGTTCGCATGAATTGCCAGAATGATATCCTTATTCGCATACTATCAGCATTATTATTGACAATAACTTTGACATTACTGTCCATATTTTTAACAACGTTCTACCTATGGGCTGATTTAAAACAACGCCTTAACATCACGTATTCGATTCTGATAAAATATTTTCAGAAAGAGATCCTTAAATGGACGTCTTTACCAGGCAAGCCCATTTAAAGGGATTTTAGTTTTAGATTTTAGCTGTGCCTAAAGTCTTTTTATATATATATATATATGTTTTCTATATATTCCCTTTTTGGTCAACATGGCTACAGCTTTTGAAAATCTAGTGTATCCATGTTTTACTGTCTCATATGGATGTCCTTTATCAGCTTCGTGATAGTATTAGTATTTGTTTTTCAAAAAATTTTTTATACATTGGTGATTTTTCAATGTTCGTTGTTTCATGTAAGTAAGCATTTGCCGCACAGAGTTATTTAAATACGGTATTCTAAATGTTTAAGGCTGCAGTCCTAAGAAATGTATGGTATTAATGTTTTGTGCTTCATATGGATGCTCCTTTATTAATAGTGTGACAACAAATCTATACTATAGATTTTCTGATGCCTGTTGTTTTATATCTACCGCATGGAGCTATCTAAATACGGTATTATAAATGCTCAGACATCTAAACAATTAAGAGTTTATATGTGACAACAGGATTTTGTTTCTGTTTTTATAAATATTTTATTTATGGTATTTCTGAAAATACTGTGGTTTTAATCCACAATACTGTGGTTTTAATTTGTGACTTTGCTTAACGTTGTTAATTAGAAGTATTTGGTTACTATAGAGATTAATTTTCCCGCCCAGGGATGTATTTAAGGAACATTTTATTTTGGTCTTATTTGTAATCTGATGAAGCGTGGATAGTTTCTACGTGAAAGCGCTAATTTTTTCTGGATCCTAATAAAATTTTCTTGGAATAATTCTACTGGACTGGATTTTGATATTCTGTGATATTGACTTTGAGAACATCGTGGTTGGTAACTTTTATTCCGTTTCTGTGATTTTGTCTTTTGCTTGACAAGAGTTACATTCAGTGACTTCGTTGCTTCTTTTTGCTTCTTTTGCAAAAGAATGTTAACTAGAGGGTACCCCCAAGAGATGGTAGATAAGGCGATGGCAGAAGTAATTATGAAAAGGAATAATATAATTGTAGATAAACCAAAGGAGAACATTTCTGTAGACTTTACCACAGCTTTAGCATTACAGAATAGTACAGATTCTAATACTATAAAAAGTTTAGTCAGAAGGAATTGGGGAATACTAAAAGGAAATAGTGAAATTATACAGAAATTAGGAGATGAACCCAAATTTGTACAAAGAAGAGTGAAAAACTTTAAAGACTTTTTTCAAAAGAAGCTAAACAAAAATAAGGCTGTGGAAGAAAGGAAAGGAATGGTAAAGTGTTTCAATTGTAATTATTGTCAATATTTATACACCGTTAGTCACAAAATTACACTTGGTAAAACTTTAGTACAAGTTCCAGGTAGATTTACATGCAGATCTAAAAATGTTGTCTATTTATTAATATTTGTAGAATGTAGCTCCTTTTATGTAGGCAAAACTAAAAGAGAATTGTATAGGAGAATCTATGAACACCACTATGCTATAGGTAAGGGTGATGTAAAGAATGCCATGGGTAAGCATTATGTGGAAAATAGATGTAAAATCAATTTCAAGTGTTTGGTAACAGATTCAGTGCATCCTAATGTCAAAAGTATTAATGTAGAAGAAGAATTAGGGTGGTTGGAATATTGCTGGCAGGTTAGATTAAATGCATGTTTTCCCCCAGGACTTAATAACAGAGAAGAATTTATAATGTATTTAAAAAGGAAGCGACTGAAGCATTAGGGATTTTAGTTACAGGTATTTGTCAGCATTATGCTGACTGTTGTTTTAAAAACAGCTAATTTAGCTTTTAATGATTAATTGACAATTATGTTTAATTGACTGTTATTTTAGTATTTAAATGTGTTTGTTTATGTGTAAGCCATTAGTCTGAAGAAGTCTCCATTGTAGGAGACAAAAGCGCTTACTTTTGGCTTGTATTTTACTTGGAATATTGTCTTGAATTCGTGGATTAGATCTTGAACGTTATTTCCTGGTGCTGCCATCATTTTTTTGCTGTTTTGGATACTGATTTTGTTTATTAGCGTGCTGCTGTATTCTAAGTTCATTGATTAAGAACAGATACAACTTATATGACAACGATTTCATATTTAAAGGAATTTTAGCCCGTTTATAGAGAAATTAAAAGTGTTACTATAATACAATCAGGAACTGCAATATAAGATGAGAGAAAAACAAGGTTATGGCATATTTAGAAAGGGAGTCAGGGGACAGAAATTGATTGAAGTAAGGTAGTTTGAGAAGAAGGGAGAAGAAGGGGGTGTAAGGTATGAATAGGTACTTATTCATATTTAGGGATCCAGTTTATCCTGGGGTTTATTTATTTATTTATTTTACATTTGTTGACCGGGAAATTCCGACTGGATATATGTCCATTTTCAGTGGAGGCCCAGGGAGAAAAGCTCCAATAATACAGACAATAAAATTACAATTAAAATGTAACACTTGGCTTATGGGTTACAGTTGATGATACTATACAGTCAACAACCTAGTTCATTAGTGTGGTGCAATTGCATAGTAAGGCTTGGTTTACAGTCACTGGTAGATAATAACATGCACAGACTAGGGAGGCAAGAATGCTACAGTCTATCCTGGATAATATGACATACAGGGTAATTTAGTAGTGTATACAGTACTGTTAAGTGTACCATTGAAAAGAGGAAGAAGTGAACTGTACTAAAGAGTGGTAGGTAAAAAGAGGCAATACAAGTAGTAGAGGGTGGATTAAGTAGAGGAGTAAGTAATGGTAGGGTCAAGGGTGAAGGAATAGAGGGATAGAGAGTCTTGAAGGCATACAGAGAGTAGTGTCAAGTTGTAGAACTGGGTAGTAGAGGGGTCAATCTGGGTTGGAGCAAGGGCATAGCCATTGGGAGGTAAGATACCCTTTGAGGCTTTTTTTGAATTTGGTTAGTGAGGGTTCTAAGGTGAGGTTGTGAGTTCCAGATTCTGTCAACATAGTTAGAAAAGAGTGAGTCTCCAGCTGAGTTATTCGATTTGAGTATTTGAGCAAGGTGTTTGTTGGATGATCGTAGTATCCTGGGATTACTGTAAGAATTAATAAGGTTTTTTAGTCCAGGAGTTTTGTCAGGTTGATTGAGGACTATGTAGGCAACTGTGAGCTGATTATAATGAAGTAAGTTGGGGAATTCTAGCCACCCCAGGTGAATAAGGTTTAGGCAGTGATGACTGTGGTATGCAGAGCCAGTAGCAAATCTAGCAATGTGGTTATAACATCTTGAAAGTTTGCTCAGATCAGATTTATTCAAGTGGATTAGAATAAGAGAGGCATATAGAAGGGTTGAGAGTAGGTGAGTATGGGCGAAGGCAGTCCTTGCTAATGGGGTTAGGAACTGTTTACTTCTGTATAGAGAGCCTAATTTTTTATTAATGGTTTTGATGGTTTGGTTGACCTGCATGTCAAATTTGAGCTGGTTATCTACAACTACCCCTAGGAGTTTGGTATGAGCATTGGGGGAAATAATGGTGCTGTTGTTGGATTTTATAGTAAAGGAGAGTTGGGTGGAGAAGAGTAGTAGCTTAGTTTTGTTAGGGATCAGAATCAAGTGATGGTTAGAGAGTCAATTCTCTACTGAATTTAATGTTTTCTGGGTTAAGGTCACCAAGTCTGACGGAGAGGAGTCTGAGCAGATCAGAGTAGAGTCATCAGTGTATTGGATACAAGTCATGTCTGGGATGATGGGTACAGAGGTCATTAATAAAAATAGAGAATAGGAAGAGACCTAAAATAGAGCCCTGGGGAACTCCTAGGGTGACAGGTAGCTGAGTGGATAGTTTGTTCTGCCACAGGACAGCTTGACATCTACCACTGAGATAGGAACTAAACCACTGACTAGCTTTGTTATCCAGTGATATGGTTTTCAGTGTATGGATGAGTAGTTGGTGGTTAACCATATCAAATGCCTTGGACAGGTCAAGAAAGAGGGCTGAGGGTAATTTATTGTTATTTCTGTTGAGGTTTATGGTGTTAGAGAAAGGAAGGAGAGCAGAAGTGGTACTTTGAAATGGTTCAAAGCCATGTTGAGAGTTTGCTAATAGATTGTTCTGGATGAGATAGTCCAAAAATTGTTTGTTGTGGAGGAACAGAGACAGAATTTGGCTAGGAAGTCTTTCAGAATGGTTTTAAAGGACTAGAGGAAGGGTATTGACCCAATGGATACAAGTACGGAGTTTCAGGCCTTAGCAACATGGTATGAGTACAGACCATGCCCCGCAGATCTGACAAGTTTGTCGACACAGAGGAGATTTTGGTCATTGGATTGTAATGACCGAATGTGAACATACTAGTGCAGAACAGTATTTAGTGCAGAAGAAGCAGATCGATGTTAGATAATTTTATATGTGGTAAGAAGCTGTGCATATTTTAATTGGTGAGGTACTTAGGCTTTTTCATTTACAGTGGTGGCTTCTGAAAGGGGGGTATTTGCTGCAAGTTTTGCTACTTTATTATAGCATTATTCAGGTTTTGATTTTTGTTATGCCTGACGGTGGTTAAGAATGGAAGCACCATAAAGTAATGAGGAGATGAGGTAAATAGTTGCAAATGTAGTTTTAGTTGCATTGGTGAGACAATTTTTGGCTTTATAAAGCATTCCTACGTTTTACCCGTGGTGGTGGTGCTGCGGTAGTGTTGTCGCCTCACAGTAAGACGCTGTCCGGTTCGATTCTCAGCTAGAGCGTCTTCTGCACGGAGACATGCATGAATGGGGCGTACCTTCGTTGAAGGTTGTGCGTCAGGGCTGGTAACTTGGCATGTAAAAATCAACTACCAATCATTAGTGGACCGGAGTTCCTCTGTGGCGACCCCTAACCGGGAAAAAGCCGAAAGACACAAACAAAAGCATTCCTACGTTTTGGTGATATTTTATGCAGCTTTGTATATGCAGGTCAAATTTAAGATCATCCACTATCATCCCTAATAATCTGCTATGAGAAATGACTTAAAACATAAAAAAAGCAGCATGCTGGAAAAAAATGTGCCAAGACTAAAGCGAGGTGATGCAACAAAACTTCTAATACACTTTCATTCCTAACAAAAGGGAACTTTATCAGAGTGATGTTTGATATTACAACACTGAATTAAACATCATACTTTATCCAATAAAATAATTCATGGATATTCATCAATTCTCATGCAATATCCTGAAAACATAAAATCATCTGTAAATAATAATGATAAATAGTATTAAAAATTATAACAATCTCATTATAAAATCTTGAAACCATTCAAAATTGCTTTACAACCCAGCTTTCTTTAGAATTAGTACACTAAGGAAGGCAGACAATGTTAAAGACTTTTCTAACGCTATGGTATGTGAATACAACCACAGGGTGAATGATATTAGGGACACTTTATCAAAATACTGGTCACTAATATTTCACTCAATGGGTTTGTTATGTTCCAAGTCTGGTAATGGACCAACCTTAGTATATAAACAGGATAGGAACCTAAAATGTATTTCTGAAAAAGGATCTGGTCTGATTCACTCTACTGTAAACAAAGGTATGGCAAAATGTGGTTGCTACTTGCAATGTCGTTTTATTTATAAAGCAACCAATATTATTGTAGAGAATTTCCCTAAACTTTTGCCCCAAATGGAAGCTTCAACTGCAACATAAAGGAGTTGTATATTTAGCACAATAGTCTTTTCTGATCAGCATTTTACATTTTTATATAGGTAAAATGGAGAATACACTAAAAAAAAGAATTTATCAGAATGTAATTTTTAGACATGTGGGTAGTTCCAAATCCTTCAAGAACTTTACATTTTTTCAATTTACAGAGATTGCCCCAATTTAACAAGGGAAGAAATTGGTCAGCAGTGCTAGAATATTTTGAGTTACGTGGCATACACTGTTACAGGCTAACAATCCATCTGGGTGATCAATAAGACCGCTATTAGAAGTGTATTAATTCTAAACAGAACTAGGTTGTAAAGGAATTTCAAATGCTTTCAGGGTTTTATTATGTAGATTATTATAATTCTTAATTCTATTTCTCAATTTTATTCAGTGATGATTGTTATGTACATTTTTAGGATATCATGTGAGAATTGATGAATATTCATGAATTCTATTATTTTATTGGATGAAGTGTGATATTTGAGTGTTGGAATACCCTGTATCATTCTGATGAAGTTCTGTTTTGCTAGGAATGAAAGCACATAGTGTTAGAGGTTTTGTTTTTTCACCTCACTTGGCACATTTTTTTCAGCGTATTGTTGGTTTTAAGTTTTACTTTTGTAGTATGTTGATTGGTCAATTGCTATTCTCAATTTCAAGTTGTTTTCATAAACTGCATCACATATTACTGACCATTTCTATATGTGTCTTTTTTTCTCATTTTACCATTGTTTTCTGTTTTATTAATTATGTTGCTTTGTTGTTTTGCATTTATTTTCTTTTTCTGCAGCATTCACAATGGTGCAAGCAGAGATGATGTGGCAGCCAACACTCTCAGCACCAATCACTGCTCCAGTTGCTGGGGTTCCCAGCAGTCCCCAGGCCTGCCTTGTTGCAGAGGGATGAAGATCACCTTGTGGAAGGCAAACTGCTGGCCAGTGTTTGCGTGTGTGTGTGGGGGGGGGGGGGTGTAGACTTGTCATCAGAAAGTGATTTTGAGGGATTCTCCTTCATTTATTTATTTATTTCTATTTGTTTACTGGGGTAGTTCACTGATCTCAATGGACCATTTGCAGACATAGCCTGGGTGAATAAGATCACATAAGAAATGAAGAAAACATATTTACTGATACAAGAATATGCTATAAAACGTTTCCCTATTGAAACCACGAAGGTCCACTTACCCGAATACAGAAACGTCGACATGTATATGTCGAAACACGAAAACACCGATCATCCTGAAGTGTGAAATCCGAAATGTCAAATCATCATGGTTGGCCCTTCTGCGGTATAGCTTCGCAAGGTAAGTGTGCGATAGTTACAGACCTTAGGGTTAGGGTGCGGGTTAAGGTAAGTGCATAGAGAGCAATGTATGCAAGGTTTAGTGTAGGGTTAGAAGTAGGGTTTTGATAAGTGTATGTGTGTGGGTTATTTATTTTGTTTGGGTATAGCTCCATAAGGTAAGTGTGCGATAGTTACAGATCTTAGGGTTAGGGTGCGGGTTAAGGTAAGTGCATAGACAGTAATGTATGTAAGGTTTAGTGTAGTGTTAGAAGTAGGATTTTGGTTAGTGTATGTATGTGGTTTATTTATTTTGTTTGGGTAAGTAGTATGTAGCGCGCGGTGTGGTTGGACAACTATGACGGTTCAAGATTTTGAATATTGCGGTTTAGGGTGTTCGGTGTATTCATGGATTGAGTAATATGTGCCGATGATTCCATATTCACTGTTTAGGACTTTCGCGGTTGTAATATAGATCCCTATAAAACATGTGCATGTTTACACATGTAAAAATATGCTACATCACTTAGTTCAAGAAGCAGTTTAAAAAGTCAAAACATGGATGGAAAAATGGAATTATGCTTAGTGGAGCTTTTCGGATAAGATATAGCCATAATGACTAAGAAAGCTTATGTTACAGGGATAGCAGCATATTATATAGAGAGGTATGACAACATTAGAAGAGGCAGGTGAAAACAGTTGCAGGAAAGGATACCTTGGGGAGAGGCATGCAGAAATAACAGAAGTGTGAGAGATGCAAAGAGAAGACAAAGGTAGGATGAATGAGAAGCAGTAAGCGAGGGGATGACAAGATGAGATAAGGAAGGCTGAAATAGGGATAAAGGGGTGAGAGAGCTGCAGGGTTCATGTAACATGACCTGTGCAAGTGCAGCAGCACTTTGGTTGAAGAGGTGATCTTTGAGCTGTTGTCTGAAGGCCGAGTATATTTGCACATCTCGGACTAACAGTGGAATGGAGTCTCATAGTTTAAGTGCTAGGATGAAGAATGCATGGTCAGTGCAAAGAAGTTTACTTTTTGGAATAGTCCAGTGGATTGAGATTGAGAGATACCACTGAGATTATATGTAGGGGGGTTTAGTAAAAAGTCTATAAGTGAGAGGGGAAGATGTCTCAGAATAAAGGGTTTTGTGAATTAATGATCCTAGTAGGATGCTGGCTCACAAATGTACTGGGAGCCATTTAGCTTTGGTGAGAGTTAGATAGTGGTGTTTATTAATGGGGGAGTTAGTAAAGAACTGGCAGATTTTACTGTAAATGGTTTGCAAAGTGATGGTGTTTTTCTTTGAGGTTGCAGCTTTTACAGGTAGCCAATATTCAAGTTTGGATAAGAATATTCCTCTGCCTATGGCAGCTTTAATTAGCTTGGACAGATGAGGTGATAACTTGCTCATCCAGAAAAGAAGTGTGTTGATGTTTTTTGCATGTGCTTTGAATGTGTAGCTGAAAGTTATGAGACTGGTTTAGGCAAATGCCCAGGGGATGTAGTAGTTTCTATATTGGTATTGTGAATCACTTCTGGGTGGCTTCCCCTCTGGGTTGCCCTGGCAAACCTTCTTCACTCCGCCTCACCCCCCCGTTTTCCCCTCATTACTGTTTCCCCTTCAAAGCTTGTTCCCCATCCTCTGTTAGCAGTCCATTCCTCCCCATCACTAGGTGTTTCCCCTTTGTCAATCTTTATCTCTCCACTACTGTCCCCCCTTATGGCCCTTATGTATCACTACCTCTCACGTTAGTATTATGTTCTATGCTTGTTTACCTGCCCCTGATTCCTTCCCTATACTGTATTCCAACCCATACCTTCTCTATACTATTTTCCACTTCAACCTTTCTTCAGAAATTAAAAATAGGCACCTACCCCCCACAAAAATAAATAAATCCTCCCCCATCTCTACATCATTCTTCCCTTTCCATTGTCTTTCTGTGTGTTACTCTGTTTGCTCTTCCCCCTTTCTGGCTACTGCATCACTTCATTTCCTTCCACTTATATAGCAAACTCAGTTGGCACTTTGCTGTGAAGCCCTTTTATGGAATCTCAGCTGTGTCCATGCTGTAGCTATAAGGCACTTTAATGTGCATTTGAACATGCAGAGTATCAGGCGCTCTAGCTGCATGCTGATTTCCCCAGGTCATATGATCACTCGTAGCATGGTCAGCTGAGTTGCATTTTCCCAAATGCAAAGATTCATTATGCGGCACTACCCCCTCACCCAGCGTGACCATGCTGTGTTAGCACTCATGCATACCAAATGCCTATCAGAGAGGGTCGCACTAACTTTGCCAAACTATTTATCACACCTTTCACTCTTCTTCTTTTTAAATGCCCCCATAATGTCTTCAGTTTATGTCACCTTAACCAGTTACGGATGAAGCTTTTATAATTTTGTAATTTGCTCTATACTTGTTTGCTAACCAGGATGACGGGCTGTTCCAAGGACCTATTTCAGGCATGATCATGTGAAATGCATAAACACAGATGAAAGTGCAAAATGCAGTAATGCATAACAAATTGTAGCATTACCTTCAATGCTATAAAACAAAGACAAGATGATGTGTTCTGTTATAATATTACTGTTCATATCCTTACATATATTGTACGTGTATATTTTATATATATATATATATATATATATATATATATATATATATATATATATCTACACACACCTCGATCATTTGGTCTCAACCATATGAATTTCGAGTTTCTCAAAACTCAATCAACTGACAGGGACCCATATATATATATATATATATATATATATATATATATATATATATATATATATATATACACACACACATACATACACACACACACACACATATATATATAAATGTATATATATGGGTCTACCCGAAAACACCAAAAGTCCTAAATGCCGACGACGAGAACACCGACACCAGAAGATTACAACGGAGATGATCGACAGTTGAAAATCCCGATGCTAAGAACACCGACATGTTAAGGTAAGTGTGCGATAGTGACTGACTGTAGGGTTAGGGGCAGAATAAGTAAATTAGGGTGCGGGTCAGGTGAGTGTGCGATAGTGACAGACTTTAGGGTTAGGGACGGGTTAAGTGAGTTAGGATTAGGGCGCAGGTTAGTTGAGTGTGCGATAGTGACGGACCTTAGGGTTAGGGTTTGGGTTAAGTTTAGTGCATAGATAGTTGTGTATGTAAGGTTTAGTGTAGGTTTGTAAGGTTTTTGGTGTACTTGTGTTGTGTGTGCGCTTTTTGGACAGGGGATTTGTTTTGTTTGTTGACTGTCGGGATTGTGGTTTGTCGGGCATGTGAAGTTTCGTTTTTTGAACTTTCGGTTTTGTGGTGTTGGTGATTTCGTTGTCAGTGTTTTCACGTCGGTGTTTTCAGGTAGACCCATACATTTATGATTGACTAAGCAGCTGGTCAACAGATTCTGAGATTGCACAATTCCAGGGGTTGGGGAATATGCCCTTACCCTGTATTTGTGTGATCTTAAGAGTTAGTACATAATTAGCAGGGGGGGCAAACATATACTGTTAGCCTATTTTTGTTTGATTGTTTTAACACGGGTGCACTTTTTTGTTAAATATACACTTGTTAACAAAATCTAATTGCAGACTTTATTTAAAAGCTGTTTACTCATTTCCATTTGTGATGTGGAACACCCTGTACACAAACATTTAATTCAAAAGCCTATATAATAAAATTTATAAATCAATCTTTCTGTGAATCAACCAGTCTTATATCAACAGACTATCTGTAGGAGACTATTGTAGTAAATCATTTACTTTTCCAAGGATAGCATTCCTTACAGGGAATGCTGATGTATACCATCTGGAATTCTGTTATCTGCAGTGCAGCCAGTCACTTTAAAGACCCTCACCATGCATTACCACTACATGTTGTAAATGTTAACGAACATTTGCAAGTTGTCTTACCTTATATTTTCCAAAAATGTACAGATAACATTTGGTCACTGGCAGACATGCAACACTACACTTCGGATGTGAAACACTCAAATGTAAAGGACACATTTAATGTCAAAGGGTAGATGCAGGGCAAAGAAATGTGTGTCAGTAATACCCTCAGCACAAGGAACAGAAGACAGTTAACTAACCTATCACAATACTGGATATCTGACAAGTAGTGACACTGCACATAGGAACCAGAGCAGCAAAGGGCATTGCATGTCATATTGCACATACACGCCATGTGCTCTACACACAAGTCCCATGATGATGACTCAACAGAAACTACAGGCATAAGTGACTTAAGTGAACAATAACTGATCTAGTTTATGATTCATCTTCTCACTTCCTGCTGACAAAGCAGGCATTACTTCCAGTATCAACAAACCCAGTAAATAGCCAGAAATAGGAATTCAGCCAGTTTGCCAAAGGAAGAGAGCCTCTTCATATAAACAAAATGTAAATATAATGTCCAGGGAGAAGGTGATCAATAAGGAAGAGAGAAGATAGAATAAAGAAAGACATTTCAGAGGAGAAAGAATGATAGAAATAATGCCATTGGCACACTAGGTAAACAAACCCTGAAATACATACACTATACTGCATGAATCCCACACTGAAATATCACTGCAAAGAAATTTAATGTTGATATAATAGTACAGCCAGACTATTATATCAAAAGAAAATGTCCATGAACTGTTGTTTCAGTATGATGTACATTCAGTGTATGATCAGCTGTATTTCAATATATTACAGGTCTAATGTAAATTATAAAATGCACTCCACCCCACAAGACTACAGAGAGATCACTGCAGTCAGGGCTGGTCCTAAGTGAAATGGAGCCTTATGCAAAGGGCTATACGGGTGACCTCCACCCACAGTCCACTGCTCCTCTCTCATCTCCCCTATTCTTTTAATCTTCATTCATTCTTTCTACACACCCAAACTGGGCCAGGATGTACTATGGTAACTACAGAAAAAATATCTTAAGTCTGGGGTCTAGAGGGTGCTAAGCCCCCAGAAGCCATTTGTGTTCTAGATATTCAGAGGTTCATTTTAGAGTTTCTTTTCAGCCTTTTGATCCAATAATGGCCTGAACAAGAATCAGGACTAAGATAAGAAATTCAGTCTTACTCTTAAACTTTGCTTTTCCCAACATCATTTCACCATAACCTAACTGACCAAGGCCTCACTGTAATAACTGTAGATGAATTAAATGAATTAAACTGGTGGGTCTGGGGACTGCTAGGCCCCCATAAGCCATTGTATTACAAATGCTGTGAGGTACATTATGGAGCAATTGCAATTGTTTATTTTTTTTTAATCCAGTGATGGCCAGAACAAAAAACGTGCCACAAAAGAAAATCAGGTCATATTCTTTTCTTTCAAGGAAGAAATAAATTCTCTGACAAAATGGCAGTTCACAATAAACTGGGAATAAACATTTATTTATTTACTTACTGACATTCGATTACCAGGAAAGTCTGACTGGGTAAGAAGCTCATGTTCAGCGGAGGCCCAGGGAAAAAAGCTCCAAATTATTACAAAACATTTTGAGAATACTTTTACAATCTTCAAAAATAAAAAAAACCTGCAGTTTAAATAATTATAACAAATTAGACATAATATAAAAGCATTTGATAAAATAGATACAAGGTATATGACAATCATTTAATATTTACAGAAATTTTAGACAGTTTGTAGAGAAATTAAAAGCAAGTTAGTCTAAAACAAAGAGGAATTGCAATATGAAGTGAGGGAAAAAACATGCTCATGGTATATTTAGAAAGAAAGTCAGGGAAGAGAATTAGATAGCAGTAAGGAAGTAAATGAAGAAGGGAGAGTAAGGAAGTACAAGAAATGAAAAGATAACTTCATATTTAGGGATATAGTTTATTCTGGAAATTATTGCAAAGATACATAAATCATATCTGGGAAAAGTTCATAGGTGTTTACTAAGCTAATGACCACAAGGGCCTTTTTAAGCCTAGCCATGCATCCCAAATCTCTGACAAGTTCTGATACCCTTGATAAGTGTAAGGAAGGGCCTGAGAGATGAACCATTTACAGGTTACCTGTCTGCATGAGAGAGAGAGAGACAGGTGCCAAACCAGGGATGAATTTATGGTTTCCCATCCAATTGTTCAAGTTGCACTTGAATTGGGTTAGGGAAGAACTCTGCTTTACATGGATGGGGAGCCTGTTCCATAGACAGGGTAGTCTCTGGGATACATACCTATCTCTCCAGCAGGTCCTATTTCTATCACAGGTAAGGTTTAAGTCTTTAGAATGAGTAATTCTGGTACTGTTTGTTTTGTGGATATGCAGGAGGTCCATCAGAGTGTCATCTGACAATGCCCTGTATGCCAAGCATAGATATCCCCTCAAAAGTCTGTAGGAGACAGAATACAGGGATAGGGCCTTGAGGCAGTCTGCATAGGACACATTACTTATGCCCTCTATTCTTTTAGTGAGTAACCTCTGTGGACGTTCCAGTTGTTGGATATGCCTGGTTAGGTACATACCAAAGGGGGCACCGTTCTCAATGATAGGTCTGGTGAATGCCGAATACAGTGGAACAATGACTTCCTTGGACTTAGATGCCATACCTTTGTTTATAAGTTGCACAACATAGAATGATTTCCTCACTACTGTAGACATGTGATGATCAAAGGCTAGATTACTATCTATGTGTGTGTCCCTAAGTCCCGGACAACTGGATCAACTCTAAGGGTTGTGTTGTCAATATGATTGTTACCAGGGACGGATGACTTCCCAAAGGATACTATTATGCATTTCTTGGGATTTAGTTTTAGTCCATGGATCTGACACCAGTTGTTTGTCTGTGTCAGTGTGAGATTCAGCGACAGCTCCTAATCTGCAATCATCTGCAAAT
This sequence comes from Protopterus annectens, assembly GCF_019279795.1. Taxonomy (NCBI): domain Eukaryota; kingdom Metazoa; phylum Chordata; order Ceratodontiformes; family Protopteridae; genus Protopterus; species Protopterus annectens. Next base: position 604,340,281 of record NC_056734.1, on the reverse strand, counting down.
TTAGTCAGAGACCACTGACATTGGCCTTCATTTTTCAGAAGTCAATGCCAAAAAGGAGCGTCCAAGGACTGATCCCTGAGGGACAACACTTGTGACTGGCATCTTTATAGAGGTGAGCTCCCCAATTCTAACTTCCTGGGTCCTGTCTGTGAGCTAGTTGGCTATCTACCGGGTGACATACGGGTTTGTACCTAACCTTTTGAGTTTGTCAACAATACCGGAGTGGGATATTGTGCCAAATGCCTTGGCCAGGTCAAAGTAGGCAGTGTGAACAATTTTGCTCTCATCTATTGCTTTGGTAAACTTCTCAAAGAAGTCCAACAGGCTGAGAAGGCATGATGTGCCCTTGACGAAACCAAACTGGGTCCAGCGTCTGTAGGTTTACTACATCACCATTGATCATCTCCATGATAATTCTTTCCATGGCTTTACATATAAGACTAGTGAGACTTATGGGTCTGTAGTTTCCAGGGTCTGTAGATGGCCCACCTTTGGACAGAGGGATGACTCTTGCCTTTCTCCATTCATGAGGCACAAAGCCTGTTTGGAGGCTACAGTCGACTTCTTAACTCCACCCCCAAAAAAATGCCACTCTCTGTGTATCCATATGGTGTTTAGATTGGGGTGAAGGCAGAAATGCCACAGTCATATATTTCAAGTGGCTGCTGTCAAACACAGATACAACATGTCTCTCACACTGACCTCCAAATGGCATACATCTTCTGTGTTTCACTGATGTCAGATGGGGAAGAAAATGAAAGAAGAAATAGAATATAACAACTTATTTAACCTGTTGCTGTCAGATAGGTATAAACAACATATGCCTCTAACTCTACTGCCAAAAGATACCCACCTGTATATGTAAT
>NC_056734.1:604276915-604336915 GCF_019279795.1 Protopterus annectens | reverse complement strand
CTGATCCTGCCCTTGACAAGCCAGGGAGGTGTAACACAAGATCCATGCACACACACAATACACACATATATATACCGACTGCCCCTGAAAAGCCAAATAGGTGTATCACAAGATGGATAGACAGACACAATACACATACTGACACTACCTTTTTTTAATTTCTCCATATGTTTGGGTTTCTAATACCATGATGGGAATGGACCCCATTCCTAAGTCAAAGTATGATTAAAGTTCATGAAATTAGTACTGTTTTACTCTTTCATGTCAGCCAAAAGTGCTCTTCGCAGCACCCGCAATGTGCCCATTAATGACTCTTTATGCAGTTTGTATGGAGTTACATGTATTGATAGGGTATCTAAATAAGATTTTTAGACTCTTTTTTATAACACCCTTTGCTCCTACTACTATTGGAACTATTTGGGTATCTTTCTTCCACATTGCTCTTGTTTATGCTTGCAGATGCTGATATTTCTCTGTAGTTACTGGGTGTGGTGATTTCAATGATCAATGCTACTTTTGTCTTCTTTTCCTGGACCACTATATCCACTTTTCTAGCATCTATCTTTTGAATTATTGGAAATGGATGATCCCATGTGATGTAGACTTATTTTCTGTGAAGCTTTGTGGATAATGTTACCAGTGCTTTTCAGCCACTTCAAAACCATAATGTTTGCACAATCCCTAGTGCAACAGTCTCACCACATTATTGTGCCATTCAGTATACAGTCCTTCTGCCATTAGTATGTCACAACCACCAATGAGCTGTGCTACTGTTTCCAGTTCGGTTTTACAAAACCTACATTTGTCTGTTTCTCCCACATGTTCAATGGAATTTGTAAACCAGCGTGTATGTAGCCCACTATCTTGAACCGCCAATATTAACCTTGACTTGAACCTCTTGGTTTGAATTCACCTCTCCATAACCATTCATGCGCTCATTCCTAATCAACATGAGGTTCTTCCAGAAGTTTTCTATACTTGCAACTATATTTATGCTTTTTCCAGATTCCTTGCCTTTTCATCTGGTCCTTCACCTTATATTCTTTCTTTTGTTTTTTTGGCACATTCAGTTGCTGCCTGATTTTTATCTACATCTGGTTTGATTTCCATTCCTGCTTGATGCTGATATGCTTCTGTAGATTAAGCATGGAAGTCATCTTAGATTTATTCTCCTCACATTTCAAAACTTTCACTACATTTAGGTCTCGTGAGGTCAGCAGATATGTGTGGAGTCCCACGATTGCAGATCTGTACATGTAATCAATTTCAAGGAGGCCCATCCCTCCTTCGAAACGGGGAATATATAATCTTGGTATGCACTGATTTTTGAAGATCATTTGGTGAGCATAAAGCATCCTTCTTGTTTTAATATCTAATATATCCAACACGTTTTAGGGCCAATCACTCCAAAATGGTAAGTTAGGACAGGAAGAGCAAATTGGTTTATAGCTTGGATTTTGTTCCTAGATGTCAGTGACACTGCCTCTGATAAGCTAGGTATATGTATCACAAGATGCATGCATGCAAGCACACACACACACACACACACACACACACATACTGACACTGCCCCTGCTAAGCTAGGAAGGTGTAACACAAGATGCAACCATGCACACAATACAGAACAACACATACTGGTATTGCACCGACATTCCATGAATGTGTATCACAAGTTGTATGCGCACACACACACACACACACACACACACACACACACACACACACACACACACTGACACTGCCCCTGACAAGCCAGGTAGGTGTATCACAAGATGCATGAACACAAACAATACACACAGACAGACAGACAGACACACACACACACTGACACTGCCTCTTTTAAGCTAGGTAGGTATATCAGAAGATACACGTACATTCTAACACTGCCACTGACAAGTCTGGTAGGTTAACACAATATGCATGCACACACACACACACACACACACACACACACACACTGATACTGCCTCTGACAAGCCAGGTAGGTGTATCACAAGATGTGTGCAAAATAAACACACAAACACACACACTGATTCTACCCCCTGACAAGTCAGGAAGGTGTAACACAAGATGCACACACACACACACACACACACACACACACACACACACACACACACACAAATATTGCCACTGACAAACCAGGTAGGTGCATCACAAGATGCATGTACACAAACAATACATATACACACACATATATACACACACACACACACGTGTTAATATTGTTCCTGTCAAGCCAGGAAGGTGTATCTCAACACATAACAAAAACATACTGATACACCTACCTGGCTTGTCAAGGGTAGTGTGTGTGTGTGTGTGTGTGTGTGTGTGTGTGTGTACATGCATCTTTTGATACATGACATGTGCACACACAATAAATACACACACATACTGATACTGCTCATGAGAAGTCAGGAAGGTGCAAAAGATGCAGGCACACACAGAACACACACACACACACACACACACACACACACACACACACACACACACACACACACACACACTGATACTGCCCCTGACAAGCCAGGAAGGTGTAACACAAGATACATGCACACAAACAACACATACACAAACTGGCACTGTCCCTGACAAGCCAGGTAGGTGCATCACAAGATGCATGCACACACACATATACTCACACTGCCTCTGATAAGCTAGGTAGGTGTATCACAAGATGCGTGCACACACAAAACACATACATTCTGACACTGCCTCTGACACACGCATGCTGACACTGCCCCTGACAAGCTAGGTATTTATATCACAAAATGCATGCACACACACAATACATACACACAAGCCAGTTAGGTATAACACAAGATGCATACACAGACACACACACACACACACACACACACACACACACAGAAACCACCCCTCACAAGCCAGGTAGGTGTATCACAATATGCATGCAGATATATATACTCTGATAAGCCAGGTAGGTGTATCATAAGATGCATGCACACACACACACACACACACACACACACACACACACACACACACACACACACACACACATACTGACACTGCCTCCGATAAGCTAGGTAGGTGTATCACAAGATGCATGCACACACAATACACATACATTCTGACACTGACTCTGACACACACGCATGCTGACACTGCCCCTGACAAGCTAGATATTTATATCACAAAATGCATGCACACACACAATACATACACACATACTAAACACCACCCTTGATGAAAACAAGCTATGTCTATCACAAGATGCACCAATGATTCTCTTCACAGAAGCACACACACTGCTCCTAACAAGCTAAGTCTATCACAAAATGCATGTGCACGCGCACACACACACTACATGCTTCTACCCATTCATCCAGTGCTGTCACTTCACATCAGTCTCATATAGTGTTCCCAGAAACAGCTGACAATAAATACAAAGTTTGCTGGGAAATAGGTAAAGGAAGTACATAACCAGGTTTTTCTTCTGCATCACATACATACCACACCCATGGACAATTCAGATATGCCAATTCAGCTGTAATGTCTTTGGGATGGGGAGGAAACGTGGAGAAAATGCATGCAAACATACTGAGGACATGCACACTCTGCAGAGAAGGCTCCTCAGCCATGATCTAAATCAGAGTATCTCTTGCTTTTAGTAGACAATATTACTTACTGTGCCACCCTACATAGTTACCTACAATCAAACTGGAGGAATGACTAAAGCAGGTGTTTGGGATTAGAGGAAAGCAGGGAACCTGTATAAAACCCACTCAGAGACAGGAAGGACATGCAGACTCCACACAGAAGGAACTCAACCAGACAACCGAAGACTGTTCCACGGTAGCACTACTCATTGTGCCACATTGCTCGCTGTGCCACACTACTCACTGTACCAACTGTGCCAGTGGTCAGATGATTTAACACATATTCTGCCCACACTCCAAATGACAGCCACTTACTGTGCACATATATCAAGTTTCACTTTGATGGAAAATTAAATAAATTAAGGTCAACATGTTACTATTAGGTACACTGTGATACCCCTCCCCCCACACACTTATACACACATACAAGCAAAAATTACACCAATGTCCATTTACAGCAAAATACAATACAGTGGGTTACACTGCTCCTGTCAATCCACCTTAGCTACAGTACAACTCTGATCAAACAATAGCAGCGTAAGTCACACTTATCCACAGAATGCCCAATACTAGACAATTTATAGCCATTCGTTTGACTATGTATCCCTTAGATGTTTGACAACAATAATAATAATACTAAAAATAATAATGGCCACTGCATACAACCACACCCACAGTCAGCCACAGCATAAACATTTTCAACCACTTTGTTCAAGAATCAAGGACAAAACCAACATGGGAATGAAGACCCAGAATCAGGGATAGATTTTAAAATTTGCTCTCTACAATTCAGAAACTTAGAAAGTTGCTAAAAAACAGATTTTGCATTAGCATACATTTTCTGAAGGACGAAGTATGAAACTCAAATGTCTATCATTTAGTAATTACAGTTCTGCTTCACCTCAAATGAAGCAGTAGAAAAATGCAGTTCCTTTTAGAGGGTCTCCTTTACATGGATTTCATGTCTGGCACTGCCACCACAGTCCCATATTATCTAGTTGCATGCCAGGGTATTAAAAAACTACCTGTTACTATGCATATCACCCTGAAAAATCAATATCCTACTACTAATGTTTAAATTATCCTCATGGCCATCAAGGGTGTAACCATTTTTTTTCAGTTTGTACTCTAAGGTATAGTACTGCTGGTCCCCCCTAATCATTTAAGCTGCCCTGTCCCCAGTCATTCATGCTGCCCCACTCCCCTCAAATGATAGCATAATCCAATAAATGTCTACACTGAGTCATAACTCACAATATAGTAGCAGCAATATACTACAACAAGCCCCTGTAACCAGTTCTACAGAGGTCCAACTCATGCCATGGCATACACAGCAACTTTTGCAGGCTTACTTCTCCTTTGTCTGCTGATCTGATTTTGGTTCACTTGACAGCAACAACCTTAACCATTCTAGCAAGTACTCATGCTCATGTCTAATTGCAAATCAGCCTACACTTTGTGCAGAGAAAATGCCCCCTAAGGACAATCACAACAACCTAAACCAAACAAGCAGTAGCCTTTCCATTTAAAACCACAATCATATCATACATGAAACAATGAAAGTTCAGGCATGCAATGTCTTATAACTCTGTGTAAATCAACCATTTACACCTGGAGGCACATCATCTGCTGGTCATGTATTAGCCTGCGCTGTAATCAGTGCCAGATACAGGATGTCTGTCAGGGTCTAAACCAGTAGCCAAATGTAACCCTCAGCATTAAAGCAGATTATCCATCTCTGACTACTGCAGTGAGCTGCTTGCTGCCCTGGTTTTGATTCACTTTATAGGAACAGCATAAACAATCTGCAGTAAGTAACTCTGCTTAACTCTAACTAAGAACCAGCCTAAACCATTCTCAGCAAAAGACCCCCTATCACCCAAGTAGAAATGCAACAATCAATCAAACCTTACACTAACACAACAATAGCATGCTCAGCAGCAAAACACACCCAAGACTGCAATTATGACAACAGAATTTGCAGTGCAACACACCTTTGGATTTGACCCTACAGCTTTAGCAGCTGGAAAGCATGGCATTGTAGCCACTGCAAGTTATATCTGAAAGAAAGAAAGAAATAAAAACTCCATAGAAACACTGACTAAAAATCATAATTCTTGAATGCATTAGAATAAGCACTTTCTTCCACATCAGGCTTCATCAGGGTCTCAAGAAAAAATACACATTTTTTTGTGAAATATAGACTTTTCTTTCTCTGATACATTGACAACTCAGTGAAGAAGTATTTTAGGCCATTATTGCATGCAATGCACTGAGTAGATGTTCACCACAGCACCCAAAATGAAGATAAATTATAAAGAAAAATATCAGATTGGCAAAAAAGGCAGACACGCTAAAGCCACTGAGGCCTCTGTTTGAAAGTATATATCTCTCTGTCTTCATATGTCTGTGTCTGTCTTCATTTGAGAGATCATAACAACACTTTCAGTTAACAACAGGGTATTCAGCTTCAAAACATATCTAAGACTGCAATTCTATCCCCAGAGCTTCTGGTACAAGACACCTTAGTATTTTACTCCACCTGCTTCAGCCTCACAAAAACATAGCACTGTATCCACTGCAGCTTACAAGTGTAAAATTTCTATATTTTTCTGGTGAAACATAGAGAGTTTTACTTCTAGCATAACATTGACTTAGTACATATATTCTCAACGTTAGTTTTACTTGGGCTTTTTTGAAGAGGTCAGATGGTCTGTCCCTAGCAAGAAACTAAACAAAGTTGCTGACTGCAACAACAAAAGCCTTTTGAAACACCAAATTTAATAGCAGCACATTACAGGCCATATGTCAGTTCTCCAAAAGCAGTTTAAAATAGCAAACTCTGGGATGTCTATTAAGATGATAGGGTACAAAAGACACACATAGTGCCTAAGTAGAATGCGCACCTTCTGACAGGCAAAACTACTTTTGACTGTTAAAGAATCACATAAATATAATGGAGTGCTTGCACTTTGGTAGATGCTATCCCTCCAACAAACCACATGAATAATCATTCAGAAATGATCTTGGAACTGCCATTTTATTTCATATAGCAAATGCCCTGCAAAAATGATGTCCATTTCCTGTTTAAACAAGATGCCTCAGTCAGAAGAAGAAAAAAAATAGCTAGCTGACACAGCAATGTACTCCAGATTGCTGTTGTTAGACATATGTACTGACCACTCCCCAAACAAGCCATATCATTTCTATTCAGCAGTGATCATGTAATTTCATGTGCAGCATGTCTCTTCAATCCTACCCCAAAAAGGTATTCACCACCTTCTGTGTACACTTCTGATGTCTGATTGTGAGGAAAACGAAAATCTGATTTCATGCCAAGTTACTTACAGCAGCTCTCACCCTCTTAGGAGAAAAATATGGGACAAAACCAAAACTAATGGGGGTACAAAGCCTCAAAAATCACAGACAAAAAAGATTTTATATTAGTAAGCTTTTTCTAAAGGATTTGACATCTGAAAATATCTGTCATAACCGCAAACCTCGATGCTTCACTATAGGACAATCAGATCAGACTCAGAAGGTATTATTCATTGCTTATGCCTCAAATATTTGCTGTAGCCTGGCCCTGCACCCAGGAAAGATAAAATAAATAAATAGAAAACAGAGGAATTGTCAGATAGGTGCATGAGAATGGCATGTCTGTAAAATGTAGTATAGTTCAAAATGAGAAATCTGCTACGGGTTGTCTGTGGATGGCTGTCTCAGCAGACATTTTTTACTGACTTTGCTTTACTTCTGCAAATCCACAGTTCAACACAAAACTTCCATCCATTCTGTGTGGTCCAACCCAGGAACTACACAGCATATTCTTTTTCATTGTGCATCTTGTAGATGGGATTGAGCTGGAACTGTGGAATTTACAGCACTTCACATGTACAGTGTTTTTTTTTTCCTTTGGGGAAAAGGTAACAGTAAATGGATAACTAAGAATGCAAGCAATAAAAGAGTCCTTGGCTGAATGATACCCTAGGCAGCCATCTAGTTCTTTCATACATTATAAGTACAGTATATTTCACATGGTGTATCCTTCTGTACAGTATATTTCACATTGTGTATCCTTGTGTACAGTATATTTAACATGGCGTATCCTTGCATACAGTATATTTAACATGGTTTATCTTTGTGTACAGTATATTTAACATGGTGTATCTTTGTGTACAGTATATTTAACATGGTGTATCCTTGTGTACAGTATATTTAATGTATGTATCCTTGTGTACAGTATATTTCACATTGTGTATCTTTGTCTACAGTATATTTTACATTGTGTATCCTTGTGTGCAGTATATTTAACATGGTTTATCTTTGTGTACAGTATATTTAACATGGTGTATCCTTGTGTACAGTATATTTAATGTATGTATCCTTGTGTACAGTATATTTCACATTGTGTATCTTTGTCTACAGTATATTTTACATTGTGTATCCTTGTGTGCAGTATATTTAACATGGTTTATCTTTGTGTACAGTATATTTAACATGGTGTATCCTTGTGTACAGTATATTTAATGTATGTATCCTTGTGTACAGTATATTTCACATTGTGTATCTTTGTCTACAGTATATTTTACATTGTGTATCCTTGTGTGCAGTATATTTAACATGGTTTATCTTTGTGTACAGTATATTTAACATGGCGTATCCTTGCGTACAGTATATTTAACATGGTTTATCTTTGTGTACAGTATATTTAACATGGTGTATCTTTGTGTACAGTATATTTAACATGGTGTATCCTTGTGTACAGTATATTTAATGTATGTATCCTTGTGTACAGTATATTTCACATTGTGTATCTTTGTCTACAGTATATTTTACATTGTGTATCCTTGTGTGCAGTATATTTAACATGGTTTATCTTTGTGTACAGTATATTTAACATGGTGTATCCTTGTGTACAGTATATTTAATGTGTGTATCCTTGTGTACAGTATAGTTCACATTGTGTATCTTTGTGTACAGTATATTTCACATTGTGTATCCTTGTGTACAGTATATTTAACATGGTATATCTTTGTTAGTGCATTATCTTTATCACCTGTAACAGATAAGCACTTTGCATACAGTGGGGTTACAGAGAGTGGAGATACTGCAATATGCTATGATTATTTTATCATCTCAGAACTGCTACAGTCTGAATAACTGTATTACTTATGGGAGAAACGGCCATGATGAAGACAAGTTCCGATTTTCTGAAATAAGATTGTGTGTGAGAAGCAACAATTTGCTAATACTCAATAGAAAGCCATTTGTCTTATGACAAATTTCAACACCATTGAATACATTTTTTCAGCTTTCTTGTATGTCAGAATGATGAAATCAGTACATCAGAGCCATGCATTTGTCACATTACTGACAAATATATTAAGTAGCAAAGACCATGAGCAAGTCATTCAACCAGATAGTGTTTTGGCACAATTGGAAATTTGGGCTAGGCTCCTTAGTAGACTGCATGTCTAGTAAGCTATCTCAAGACAGAGTCTTTCTGGACTTTGGTAATGACTGGATTAGGGTCAGATACCATATCAACATATCTGAAATAAGTGCAGAAAGCACAGTAAGCAAGGACCTAAAAAGCCAGCCCCGAGGACTGCTGGAATTAATTATTCATGTTTTTTAAACTTGTTAATCCATGTTTTATTTTGTACTTATGAACTGTTAACTGGCATGCACTGGGGAAATATAAAGCATCCAATGAAAAATAAACACCTGCAGACCTGTTTGCTCTGCGTACTTGCTGCATCTAGCTTCTCCACAAATGTTCCTATTTCATTTATAGTCCTACACCACCTGCCCTACAATCTCCTGATCTCTCTGTGTGGCTCTCATTATCACTGCCTTGTTTGAGCTGTCTGAGTTTCTGGGTCAGTCACTTCTTCTTCTTCTTCTTTCGGCTATTCCCGTTAGGGGTTGCCACAGCGGATCATCTGTTTCCATTTCTTCCTGTCTTCTACATCTTGCTCTGTCACACCAACCACCTGCATGTCCTCTCTCACCACATCCATAAACCTTATCTTAGGCCTTCCTCTTTTCCTTTTACCTGGCAGCTCTATTCTTAGCATACTTTTCCCAATATACCCAGCATCCCTCCTTGGCACATGTCCAAACAACAATCTTGCTCTCTGGCTTTGTCTCTAAACTGTCCAACCTGGGCTGACCCTCTAATATACTTATTCCTAATCCTGTCCACCCTCATCACACCCAGTGCAAATCTTAACATCTTTAACTCCGCCACGGCCAGCTCTGACTCCTGCCTTTTTGTCAGTGCCATTGTCTCCAACCCATATAACATAGCTGGTCTCACTACTCTCTTGTAGACCTTCCCTTTCACTGTTACTGGTACTTCTCTGTCACAAATCACTCCTGACACTCTCTCCACCCACTCCACCCTGCCTGTACTCTCTTCACCTCTCTTCCACACTCGCCATTACTCTGAACTGTTGATCCCAAATATTTAAACTCATCCACCTTCGCCAACTCTACTCCCTGCATCCTCACCATTCCTCTATCCTCCCTCTCATTCACACACATCTATTCTGTCTTAGTCCTGCTGACCTTCATTCCTCTCTAGAGCATATCTCTAACTCTCCAGGGTCTACTCAACCTGTTCTCTACTCATTACAGATCACAGTGTCATCTGCAAACATCATAGTCCACTGTTTATGTAAAAAATAAAAAACAACTTTGTCTATGTTCTGAATTTAACACCATCCTTTTGACATTCATGTCTTCAGTCTTCCTCATCTTTCCTTATTACCTGTGTTTTTTCTTGTTTTTTTCTATTTACTTGACCAATGGCTTCATATTGCATCTTGTTCATATGACCTGAACTTGGGTGCCTTTCATTTGCCATCCATGTTCTAGAACTTCTTCATCTTTACTTATAACCTGTCACTCCCCTTACTGTGTAACAGGTGTGAATCATACGTTCTCTTTTCTAAGGAGCATGGTTCTAGTACTTCTGCTCTATCCTTGTTTCCTAGCTACTTTTTTTCTTCTTTTGTGGTTTGCTGCCAAGCATTTTAGATTTGTACATCAAGCTCTTATAGTGTTCCCCCATCCCCAAACTGTTTCTGGGTGCATACATTGCAGTCTGATTTATGTAATTAAAGATGTGATACCTGTTCTAAAATTCTCATACTATAACCATTTGATGGGTCAGGTAATATATACCAAGCATGCATCACTCTGGTGCATTTACCTTATTTTCTGGCTCACTTACATGCCTTTTCTTTCATTTAAGTCTTTGATGAAAGGGCACTTAAAACCTTCACGTTTGTCAAAATGTCCCACTAAGTATTAACTGGCACACAATGGCGTAAATGGTGCAAATGGGAACCGTCTCTCTATTTTTGCCCCCATTCTCTCCATCAGTCTTTTCTCCTCTTTGTACGTGGTTTATAAAAGTGGACACAGTGTATCACAATAACAGTCTTACTAGCATTCTGGACATTCCTCTAGACTTGACACCATGGTTACACAACTTCAGCAACTGAACATTAAACTACATTAAATGCTTTGAAAAGATGTAGGAAGGGTTGAGTGTAATTATTCAGGTACTGGTATTTACGAGAATGGCATCTCTAAATCTGAGAACAGCAAGCCATGGTCATAGCCCTTGCAGAACTTATCCTGGGCACTGTTTAGCAGACCAGAATGTAAGAAGCAGCCTAGTTATATGCAGAAAATCTAAACTCTTTAACACTTATGACTTGGGTGGAGGAGTCACGAGACGGACTGAAAGTTATTCAGTTCATGTTAATTACGAAACATCAGGAAAATCTAATCTCAAATGTACTATGTGTGGCTTATGTCATAACACTGCCTGGAAGCACTGGTTTTGGATCTTTATATCAGACTGTTTATAAAACACTGTGTAAAAACTTTACAAAAAGTGCAGCCAAGAAAAACAACACTTTCTCCAGAAAATAGAGGCTTTAAAACCTGCCTTAATTAACGATTTGGGCCTGAAGCCTAGGTAGCTATATTTCTAAAACACGTTCAAATATTTTTGTTCAACACTCCAAAGCTATTTCCATTTAAAGATTCCTGACAAGTATTGCTTAGAATCAATAAAAGTTGTGATAAAAAAAATCTTGCTTTTGTCACAGACCCCAGAAGGAATGTGTCATCTATTAAAAACTGAAGATTTTTAACCTTCCCCTTCACACACAACTTCACCAAGATTTCTGATCCAGCCTCACAAACTGTTGGCACACCTCTCAACTTCTTTGATCAGGAATCAGGGACAAAGGTTCAAAAATAGGGACAATTTTCACATCAGCATGCATTTTCTCAAGAGTAAGAAATAGGAAACTCTAATGTATGCAATCAGTTACCAGAAAAATCATAAATTTATGAGAGACATGGCAAACGTATGAAGCAAATTCAGGGACAGCTATGCTGTGGGGGCAGAGATATAGCAATAGTGTTTTTAACTTATAAGTCAAACATGCAGAAATTCTGATTGCAAGTCCTGTTATTACTAAGGGAGCCTGCTAGACTGTAGTCTTTGAAACATTCAAGTTAAAACTACAAGAAGCACTTGGAAAACTGCTACAAAATATGTAGACCTTATAATATTCTGGATTCACATGGCAACAATCATGTCATAAAAGGTTTAGCCATAATAAGTTTGCAAGCTAACACTTTTAAATTAAGCTGTGGGCAAAAAACATATTTTACAGCTAAACTGCCAAATCCAAATGCTGTAGAAGTTTTTTGTTCTTCCTACAGTTGCCCGGAAGTCTGCCTTTCCGCAGACTAATACTGCCACTATAACTGGCTCACAAACTTGCAGAGTACTGCAATATTACTGCATGCTGAATAATTCCTGTAGTCATTTTATATACAGCTTCTGACTGGCTGCAGCAGAAAAAAAAATTCTGGAAAAGAATTTAGAACAAATTGTGAAAACTGTATTTTAATTTGTCTAATGGAGATTTACTCCTAAAACAAGAATAATTAGAAGCAATCTGTTATTAGATATATACATTCCTGATCAATTACAAGAAAATATCCTTTTTATCACTGAATTAACATTTATGACCTTGTTATCACCAAGTATTAATGGTTTAAATAGTCTAAGGAAAAGATCCAACCTTCTACATTATGTAAATAATAAGCCACAAATCTTTTTACAGGAAATGCACATCAAGAATATGGACACAGATATTTGGAAGCATGGCAATTATACACTAGGAGCCCAAACAATATTTAAAAGTAAGAGAACTGGTGCAACGATTCTCTGGAAAAATATATATAATGCTCCCAAACATTATTTACAGATATGAAGATCAAGGTGGGCTCTTGTAACTTGTAGTTATAAATTATAATAATAGACTTTGGACTCTAGTAAATCTATACTGGTTTCCTGGAATTGGTCAACACTTAATTAAAGAATACTTATGATACCATTCTTAACAGTTATGAAGGAAACTTGATAACAGGAGGAGATTTTAATTGTCTCGTAGATGACTTAGACACAAGTAATAAAAGAAAACCAAGAACGACCTCAACAGTGAGCACACTTAAAAACTGGATTGAATCACTCAACTTAAAGGACACATTTAATGTTAGAAATTCTAACTCATTACATTTTACCCACTATGCCTATAAATAAAGAACCCAGACTAGAACTGACAGATTATTAATTTCCCAAGACTTAATCTCAACATTATATGGATTTAATATTATCCTATGTCCTATTTCTGACCAAAATGCTTTAATCCTTAAACTTCAAATTAAATTTGAGAAATTACAGATTATAATCAGAATATATGCTTATATAATGAAACTAAGAGTTTAAAACACGGTTTACAACCGAATAAATTTCTTTTTAGAAAAAAAAAACAAAACAGATGATGTTAATATAGTCAGGATTTGGGACTTTAGAAACATACCCATATGGTAAGCATTAACTTGGTATAAAAATAAAGCAACAGAATGGCAATCAAAGTTCACTAACACACAATCTCAATTAGAAGTAAAAGACAAACATATTAATGAACACAAAACTATGTTTAAAGAAATAGAAAATTTAAACAAAAGGCATTCAGACATGTTATCACATAAAACAGCTATGGCTATATAAAAGTTAAAAGTGCCTCTTATGCTATGCCACGCAAACATATGCATAATTTAACAAGAAATAAAAATCCAATCTAAAAATAACATCTTAGAAATAAAACATTATAAAGACAACAATACTTGTACATAGATTAGGGACATACTCAAAGCCTTAAGAAATCATTATATTTCACTAAATCAAAAACCGGACACTGAACTTAACTTTTGCAAGTTTGATTTTGATCATTCTCTGGTCAAGAAGATTCCTCTTGATTTAAAAGACAATTTATATAGTCCAATTTAACACAAAAAGATCACAGAAAAAAACAACTCAAACCTAATAAATCCCCAGGTATAGATGGCATAATAAATAAAATATACAAATCATTCCCACCTTGTATCATATCTTTAATAGAAGTACAAAATAATGAAACAATTTCTCCTTCATGGAAATGTTCAATAAGTACTCATATTTTAAAAGAAAATAAAACTTCTCAACCACATTCTTCCTCCAGACCTATCTCACTCTTAAATAATTATTATAAGATTTTCACATCTACCCTAGCAGGTAGAACAAGAAAGCCCTTATCACAAATAATTAATTTCAGTCAATCAGGCTTTATACATCAAAGACAAGCCCATGATAATATTAAAATAAGACTTACCCTCATAGATTACTTAAATATAAAAAAGAAGCCATTTTAATAAGTTTATCTATTGAGAAAGCTTTTGATTCCCTTAACTGGAATGTTTCAAGGTATTTGAATTATATGAATTTCCATTTAGTTTCATTTCACTTCTCAAAAATATATACATAAATAACCATCCTTATGCTAAAATGTTCCTTTTACCTCTAATCAGGTCCCTGCGATTCAAAGGTACTAAACATGGATGTCCACTTTATTGTAATAGCTATAGAAATTTTAGCTATCTTACTCTGGACAAACCCAAATATAAGAGATAAAGAAATAACAAAAAACACTATAATTCAAAAATTATTATTTTTGTGGATGATATATTAACAATCTCCAACTCAAAATCAACTTTAAAGGAGTTAGATCATATCACTGAACATTTCCATCCTGTTCAGGTCTTTGTTTTAATAAATCCAAATTCTTATTCATAAATAAAAAAAGAAAACTTCAAGCTCATAAAAACATATTACAGGCAAACATGTAAATCAATTGATGAAATTAATATAAACTACAAAAATATTACAGAAACAATATTACATTTAATCTCCAGCTGGAGAAAAAGAATAATCGCCTTTGAAAATAGACTACAAATAATAAAAATGGTTCTTTTTCCTAACAATATTACACATAATAAAAGCAATCTCTCTCTTTTCCCTGGTCAAAAAAAAAAAGAAAGAAAAGAAAGAACTTAATCTATTACTAAAATTCCTTTGCTTTCCTAACAAACCTAGAATAGTATTACATCATATCAAACCCTGGAATTGGGGGGGGGCAATTTTTCAGATGTTAATACATACATTAAAGCTTCTATATTCGAAAACTGGGTACAGGCAAATTATAATCCTAATGGAAAACTCTACACGTTGTTCTTATTCACAAAAACAAAAGGGAGTTGAGAAATAATCGTTAGTGATTGAAAGGTCTTCATATAGTATTACTGATGCAACTACATACAATATAACCTGTCTTCTTTTTTTCTCCTTTAATAAATCACATTCTGAAAACATGCAGAAATACTTGGTAGAACAGACATGAAACTTTGGTTCGAGCCAGTTATTCCATTGTCTATAATACAAAATTCTTTAATAAGACTCAGACATCAACTATCTATTTGTGAATCTAAGAACTTTTTTTATTGCAACAATGTTTTAAAGATTTTGAACATTAAAGGGGTACAACATGTATTTAACAAATTTAATCTAAACCCCCAAGACTGGTTATTGTTGGAGAATATAAAATCAGAGACTCAAGATAAATGCTTAATGATTTCACACTCACATCATAAAGAAAAACCTAAAGTAATCCATCTTTTCCAAGAAATAATCTGCAACAGAATTTCAGTAGATAATCTCAAATCTAAACTTTACAAAAAAATGATAATATTCAAAATGACCGCACCAGATTTTGGGATTGTATCACTCTAGGTTATAGTAACCTTTTTCTCTGAAGAGACAAATCTCAAATATTGAGTTACATTAGGAACACTTCTTGGTCTCACTACTGGCAAATATCCACTTGGAAATTTTAATATAGATCCTTTCTAACACCAGACAGAATGGCTAAAATAAATAGAAACAGTAACATCATTTGTTGGAGATGTTCCCAAATATGTGATGCTGATTGGTCACAATTTTTTTTAATGTCTCTCCTGAATTCCTTTTGGAACAAGGTTGAAGATTTCATGAAATCCTTATGGTGTGATACCTTCTCTTTAACTAAAATGTTATTATTATTCAATGCAAACGAGACTGGAAAAATGAAAAATGTTTTTTCTTGTTATGGACCATCTTAGCAGTGGTAAGGAAAAGTATCACAAAACTATGGAGGACAAACTGACCAACTCCATTTGAAGAATTCTTGTCTACATTAAAAGAAATGGCAATCAAAGAAAACAAAATAAAGGATCTATCCTAAATCAATCACTAACAATCCCAGGATTAAAGTATCATCTCTTATTAATGTATTTTAACAGAGTATTGCCTACTGAAATTCTCCTTTTATGGTGATTATCCATTCAATATGATTTTTCAAATTTTAAATGTTTTCATCTTTATTTTCAATGGAGTGTTATGTTATATTGTTTTTACTTCTCTATTTCAGACATTCTGTATATATTGTACATATTTCTAAAATGTTGTTTTAACATTTTTAAAGATTTTAAATGATGATCATATAAAATGTCCTTGTTTTATTGTTTTTCAAAACAAAATAAATTAAAAAATTTAAAAAAAAGAAAATAGACAAATATATTCAGGACATGATAGCATTACTTTCAGCATGACACTCTTACATCTAACAGGAACAAATATGCAATAGGGCTCACTCTGAAGGAGAAAAATGGGTCACAACAAATATGTCCCTCCAACTGTAAATGAGTGGGCAGAGAAATTATCACCCTAAGGGGAAAAAAATGGGTCACAACAAATATGTCCCAAAAACTGTAAATGAGTGGGCAGAGAAATTATCACCATAAGGAGAAATGAATACATCTAAAAAAATGCAAGTGAGTACACTGCTCTGTGGTCTCCACTACAGACCCAAACAACAAAAAATTAGGGTGAATGTGGGAGGGGGGCTCCTACATGTCCTGAATGATTATCTTAGCCAAGAAAGCTTGCACTTTGGGCTATTTCATAACCTACTTCAAGTTGGCAGGAGTAAATGCCACTGAGACTCCACTGCTAATCTAACAACCAGATTTCCAAAAGGAAATTAGTGGGCCACATCCCATCACTTAATCAAAATGTTACATTTTACACAGTTCTCAAAGGGTACAAATCAAATTCAGTCCATCTCAATGGGACCAGTCACGTGTTTATCAGAACAGCAGACTCTGACATATGGTATGACAAAGTAATTACACATACATGCTAAAGGTATCACATTATTTATACCATGGGAATAAATCCAGAAGTATACCACTGTCAAAATTTACAGGACAGAAAATGTAATTGTTTTTATGGCAAGATGCAGCAATCTCATTATTTGTCACATACATTATAAAAACATACATAAAGAAGGGTGTACACAACATTTCGGTGTTTAAGACGTATTAGTTTTTTGTTATACAGCACAATTTTTGCCAAATGGTATACTCATTACAAAGCCAAGTCAAACCATTCGATCTTTTGGCACATCAGCCTTTGCAACAGCCACAACTAACTATGTAACCACCCTATTTCCTGATGTAAGGAGATAAACACAACATTCTCGTATCAATCTGAACACAGCTACAAAGTCATTCAAATACACATACTAAGCCCTAGATTTAAACTGCCTTCTTGTCTTTAATTATAGCATGATTCTGTGTAGCATTACATTTATACATAAAGGGGAATAAAAGCAATGATGTTGCAGCTAGCAAGGCCTCAACCTTTGTTCCACAACATGTTACCCTTGTCTTACACAAGTTGTCACTGATATTATGCACAGTCTCATGTCGCTATGCATGCCATGCTGAAATGAAACAGCTGCACTTCCAGGAGGATGGTGAGTGCTGATTTAGCCTCTCCCTGAAGATGAGGAAGGAGTGCTCAACCCTGATATCACAGGGTAGTTTAACTCCCTACTACCCGTGTACATCTACCTAAAAAGGATCCCTATACTTAATACTGTTTCTGGTACCTATAACTCTAAAGGGTGTAGACAACCCAAATTACCAGATAAACATGGCTGCCACATTTTTATCCTTCCTCTTAAACTTCACCCTGCTACTCACCCTCTTATAATGAGGTATGTCCATGTCTGATCTGCTGTTTCTCTTTTTTGTTTAATTGTCCTAGCCTTTCTTCACATCCTGATCTCACCATCTCTATTACCATTTTATTAACTGATTTCCCCTCTCTGTCTCGCCCTCTCTCTATGGACACTGACATTGCACAGAGTACTTAAAGTTGCAGCTCTTCCAATGACCTACACAAGAGGAGAACCCAAACAATCTATCATGAAACCTAGCACTCCACATCTACAAAGCAACTGCCTACTTTCACAATTAGTCAAGGTGTTGAAATAATTACTCTTGCAGCTTATAGAGTTTCTCACTTCCTGCTGAATACTTTTGCCCAATTGATGTGACCTCAAGATAAATGTATATTAACCTGTCAATTTCCTTTGGCTTTTAAGGCAGCATGTAAATGTCTGTTTATATCAACAACCCTGTTAAAAATGAATTCATTCATTAACCTACCTCTATACTCAGGTAATGTGTAGACAGACAGAAGGATGGAATTAGATAGCTGCAGCAACAAGCTGAGCTGACAAGATACTGAGAAAAGGGAAGCTTTGCAAGACATCCTTAAAAAAACTGTACTTATCTTACCACTGTTGTAAAATATTTTTACTTCAAAAATCAAAACTTTTGTCAAAGAAAACCAAGAGAAGAGGAAAATCTTCAGTACGGCTGCCTGTTTTTCTGCAAGACCCAGCCGAGAGATCCAGTCTGTTTCAACTGTTGCAGGCCTGTGTTATTCTAGGAAAACTGACATATAATCTATTTCCAAAATCACCGCTAACAATGTTACTACGATACAAACATTCCAACACAATGTTACCTTTCAAAGTAGAACAACCCAACTAAGTAAATTTGAGGACAAAGGTGAAATAGTTTCTTACATAGCTCCTTCAAAGCTGGACTGTCATTTAGGGCAATCTTAAGAACCTTCTCTGTGTAACTGAGATAAATGCAAAAAAAAAAAACCTTCTAAAACTGCCACTGTTTAAATTCATCATCAAAGCAAAAGAGGTCACTAAATATGTGCAATACAA
This sequence comes from Protopterus annectens, assembly GCF_019279795.1. Classification (NCBI taxonomy): domain Eukaryota; kingdom Metazoa; phylum Chordata; order Ceratodontiformes; family Protopteridae; genus Protopterus; species Protopterus annectens. Next base: position 604,317,741 of record NC_056734.1, on the reverse strand, counting down.
GCAAGATGCTGTATTACAACATATTAAAATGATGAAACTTTAAAATACACAGTTGAACTAGTCCGAAATACGTGAATGAAGCTACTTTCCGATATTTATGTACTTGTTAACCATGCAAAATAAATTGCCATTCTCAGACCCTTTTTACCCACAACACATGACACAAGCACCCAGGAAATGCTGCTTGTCTGTATATACTTAGATAATTTACATTAGTCAATAAACCAGCAAGCTTGGAAAGGTTGGAGAAAATCAGGCTAACAACAGAAAGCACACACAAATATGGGAAGAACATGCAAACTACATGCATTGACGGATGTCAATACTGAACCCTGGAGCTGAGAGGCAGAAACCTTAAACCAGCAGGATACTATGCTTGGCAATGACACCGCCATGCTATGAACTTTATTAACTTCTTAACCATATGAATGACAACAACAATTTGAAAGTCAACATAATCACAGAATGATCTTGTTACACTTGGGAATGGAGCACTGTAACTTTATGGTTACAATAGACTGACTATATTATGAAGGCAGTTAGCTTTCCCTGGGTCATCATATCAATTAATAGCGTTTGTCTTTGTAAACACGGTAATCACAAGAAAAAGAAGCAAAATGGCATGCTCAGAATACAATGGCAAAAATGTAGACCTGTTGTATATTGATTTTACTGCCACTGTCTGTTTTCTGGTGTTTTAACAAAATTGTTTTAAAAGGCTTGGTGTGACCATTGGGCAACTGAGTTTTGTTTATGGGGGACAGTTATGCTCCCTAGCCCCTTTACCCAATTACAATCGCCTCCAGGGTTGCAGCAATGCTAAGGAAACAGAGCAGCTCTAATTAATGGGGTTTCCTTTAAACCGTTTCATTAAAACAACTATATCCCTTTTCTCTATCTGTCCATTTGTTTCATTCACAATAGTTATGCATAAAAGGAATCATGGCATTTCAAGAGCTGTTCTATGGATGATGACTGTTTTAATGAAGATAAATCAATGAAGATGCTACACAGTGAATACCAAATTTAGTGATTAAATGTAATGAATTAATGAGGTATGTCTGAGATACTTCAGGTGCAACTAACATTGGGTAAGACGGCGATCCAGGTCATAGCCTGCTATAGGTCCCCAATCATGTCCCTAGACTCTCACTCCATGTTCCTAAGCACTCTGGAATCTATCAAGGTCCTACCCAATACTTGCATACTAGGAGACTTCAGCTACCCCTCCATCAACTGGGAAAACTACTCAAGCACCAATACACTGGCCCAACGCTTCCTGGAATTCATCAGTTCCAATGTCCCAGACCAGCTCATTCTGAGCCCCACTAGAAGAAGCAACATCCTTGACCTGGTTATTACTAACACAGGCGACCGTTGCTCTACACCAATAATCAATCCCTCCCTGGTCAGATCCGACCATAGACTAATCATCAAAGGTAACCACCTTGAAAAACTTCTCCAAAGCTGACTTTGGGCTCCTAAAAACAGAGGTGGCTAACTTCACGGCACCCGTGCCAATGGAAAATAGCTTCATGGACTGCCAAATTATACACCAATGCACTGTACGAACATATACATAAATGCATGTAACTAGCCACACCCAACAGAACCAAGACGCTCTCCTCCAAAAAAAGGAAGCCAATCTGGTGGTCCCCTGTCATTAATAAACTCTACAACAGAAGGAAGAAACTGGGGCAGAAAAAGGTGAAGTCCCAAGACTGGAAAAACTCCCTTATTAGCCTCAACAAAAAGTTGAGATCCCTCATCAAATCCTCCAAAGCCAGCTATGAAGGCAGAATTGCAGCAAACACTAAAAACAATCACAAAGCCTTCTACAGTTATATCAAGACTCTCCACAGCAATACCCAGATTTGCTCTGAGTTACTGCACAATGGTACCTCCTATACTGAGCCAACAAATATTGCCAACATTCTGGCTGACAGATTCAGTGCCAACTTTCCCCTCTCTCCCCCCAAAGGAACAATCACAATACTGGAAGAATGCCAGGCACCCAGCATTACTGCAGCACAGGTTAAAGCTGCATTGTCCAAGGCCAAGAATACAGCTTCCATGGGACCTGATAATATCCCTGGCTGTGCTCTACATGAACTACAAAACAAACTGGCACCACATCTGTGTGCCCTGTTCAGTCACAGCCTCATCTAAGGCTTTGTCCCTATTGAATGGCACACTGCTACAGTCATCCCTCTCCATAAAGGGTGAGTAACTATAGACCCTGGGAATTATCACCCCATTAGCCTGACAAGTCTGATATGTAAAGCTATGGAGCACATCATCATGGACCTGATTAACAGATATAAGAAATCTTCAAATTCTAGACCCCATGCAATTTGGCTTTGTGAAAGGAACATCATGGCTGCCCAACCTGGCTGACTTCTTTGAGTCAGACCAGGGCTGTGGATGAAGGTAATACAGTGCATACAGCCTACCTCAATCTGGCCAAGGCCTTTGATATCATTCCTCACTTGAGAATTATTGATTAACTCACCAAACTAGGCGTCAACCCCTATATCACACCAGGTAGTTTGGAAACTGGCTCACAGATAGAACACACAGTGTGAAAGTAGCAGACTCCAAGTCAGACTGCCGACCAGTCACAAGTGGAGTCCCACAGAGATCAGTCCTGGTCCTCTCCTGTTCGGCATCTAATTCTCAGAAGTCCAGGCCAACACAAAGTGACTCTGACTGACCAAGTTCATGGATGACTGCAAGCTGGGAGCCATTATTAACTCCCCAAGGCATACAGACAGTCTACAGAAAGGCCTCACTGAGGTGTCGAAACAATGGCCTGAAACTTAATGCCATAAAATGCATCTTCATCCCCTTTGGCAAAAACTCAGTTCCCACTAATTACCACAGCAATGGGAGCCCATTAAACACTGAAGGCATTATAAGAGATCTGGGGATGAAGGTTGACAGCAACCTCTCCTTCAACCACCACATTGCCACTGTGGTCAGAAAAGTCCTTCTATGTGGCACATCTCATTACTAAGGGTTTTACATCCAGGAAGAAAGAGGTCATTGTCTCCCTTTACTCTTCCCTCATTAGGCCAATCATGGAGTACAATTCCCCATTTGGCATATACCTCACTAGACACAGGCAACAGCTGGAGAGGCCACAAAAGTACCTCATGAAGAGGATCCTAGGCATTAAACACATGTCCTGCACGGACAGACACAAAAGACTCCAGCTATTCTCTGTCTCATATTGCCTATATAGAGGCAATCTCTGATTGACTTACAAAGCCATGTCTGACTCAGCTCTGTTAGAAATGCTACATCTAAAGAAATCCCAATTCCTCCACACCACACGCTCCAGAGACCTCAACCTCATTGCCACAATCAACAGAGCATGCTGGAGGGACAGGTTCCTCACCCAGAGACTGTCCATGCTCTGGAATAGACTTCCCATACATGTCAAGCAGAGCACCTCGCTGGCCCTCTTCAAGAGAAATCTTGATGAGTGGATGGGAAATTGAAAGCTCACTCCAGGGATCACTCCAGTTGCTCTACTTGATAGAGGCACTGGGAACTAACGTTGGGTGGCAAGATGCCAGGGCATTACTATAGGCTAGGCTTCTAAAGGCTCCAGGGCCATTAGCCTAGTACACACCTATGAACCTATGTAGGTATGTATTTCCATGACATGATAACTGTAGTTGTGCTTAAAATGATTAAAATTATATTTTAAGCATTGTGGAGTCATGCTGGAGATGACTGCATGCCCTCCTGCATACTAACAGCTCACTGTTGGTGACATTATACATAGTGCAACATGTACACTGTATTAATACATAAAGAGACTTGTGTTACTGTGTGTGTGTGTGTGTGTGTGTGTGTGTGTGTGTGTGTGTGTGTGTGTGTGTGTGTGTGTGTGGTGGGAGAAGCCTCTTGCAAAGAAGGAAGTGGTATGTGAATTTCAATTCAATAGCATTAGGTAACTATTTATGGGGTACTGTAACACACAGAGAATGTTAAATAACAACTATATCATATACTGTACTTTATGACTGCAGAATAATGTTATGTTTCAGATGCATTTCTATTGGGGGACATCTGCAATTATTATTCTGCATACAACTGAATGAAAGAGGCCAGGATCACTGTGGTTTTTAAGGGAATTTGTGTCATCCTTAACCAATGTTTAATTTATCTTGACATCAGTTTTGGAGATAAACTGAATTGATATGGCTTACACTGACTGCTGCAGAGGGTATGACTAACAGCTTATATTATCAATTATGTACCTTATGCCTGCATGATGACAATTACGAAAGTCGAATACTGTGACCATAAGTTATGTACACCATCATATACTGTATGCCATGTATCCTTTAACTTATTTGTACATTCTGGTTAACTGGTTGGTGCAATATACTATCCTTTTAAATTTTAAATGTTGAGGGCATTATCTACTCCTATGATAATCTTTCATCTGTCAATGACATTAAAAAAAAATTTTGTGGGCAGTACTTCCTCATAATTTATGAATTAACTTGTTGTGGACAGCAATTTACTGTTTATTCATCTGATGTTAATATGGATTCCTACTAAACTACGAGTGATGCCAATGAGTTCACAAACTCCTTCATACTTTGAAGACACCTATACTTGAGACATCTACTTAGTATGAAACTCATGCATGCTAACTTGCCTTATCTTGCATCCGAATTCTCTACCAGTTTTGAGGCATTAATGAACTGGCTTTGAGAATGAAACAATGAACTTACTTCTTGCCAAAACAATCTCAGCGCATCCAGTGACATCTTTGAATTTTAAGGAGATGCGGTGCTAAAGGGTTGGATTCTTCATCCTGAATTACTTCCCACCTGGTTTAACAAGTACACATGATTGTTGTACTAGCTTTTGCTGGTTTGACAAATGTAATAAATATCAAAATAAGATAACATGCTTTGGTTGGGAGCCCCCAAAGACTAAGGGTCCCCCACCGACCACAGAGTTTGCTGGTGCCTAAAACCGGCTATGCATTTATAGAGTATTAGTTAACTGGGCACAATATAATGCTCTTGATTTTTAAAAGCTGTGAGTTACAATATGAAGATGTGAATGACTTTTCATTTTTGGCCAGCATCCCCTGAACCATCAGACTTTCCTGCCACTGCCCTAATGACTCAGTAGTTACTCTAAATACAATGTCTCAACTAATATGTTACGCTTACTTTTGGCCTGGAAAGACAAGAGTTGGGCATCTGGGCCATCATCTTCATGATGGCAATGTATTTTTTTTTTTTTTTACACTAGGCCTAAGATCTACCATTGCATGCTAATGTTATGTTATTAGGTTGGTCGGACTATGAGGAGTAGCCAAAGTGTCTGCCCTGTCCCAGCCTTGTAGGATAACCATATAACCTCTTATCCTACCATGCCGTGAGCCTTGCATTTTCTCTGTGTGCTCTGGCCTCCACCAGATCTCCACTAGAGACTTGCTAGCATGTTCCCCTGAGGACAGGCATGCCTATCCTTCCTGTCTGTGCCATCAAACACGCAAGTTGCTAAATGGACTCTCATTGCTTGGGACACACTCAGGGCTTTATTCCTCTATGACACTTATGAGACAACAGCTATAAATGACTTTGGGATTACTATAAGGCTGGTGCTTGTCTAATTTCAATTACATCATACGTATGCTTGCATACGTAGTGTCTAACTGCTTGTCGCTTTACATGCTATGCATTTTCCATACTAGCAAAGATGTTCATTAATATTATGTTATTCTAATACACTTTCTAATCAAATGGCGAGTGAATGCTTAAATCCTTGTATTAAAGCACTTTTCATCACATTTCTTTTTATTTCTTTAAAACTGCATTTGTGTTTGTTGCTTTCAACTATATGTAATTTAGCAACAACTGGAATTTTATTTTCTATTTCTTGCCCATAGTTAAATTATATACCATTCTAATACACTTAAAACCTTGCTTTTCAGTACTGAAGAATGTTTATTTCAAGTTCTTTTAGTTGCTTTGTCACACTTGTTTTTCACTGACTTTGTGTACTGCTGTCACAGCAATGTCATTTTACCATTTGTTAACATGTTCCTTTTGTTATATATTTAAAATAGACATAGGGTTCAAAAGCCCTGTCACTATATTCAGTATCCTACAGACTGCTAAGAAGTAACCTGTGTCTGGCATACAAGTCATCCTCCGACCCATTACTGATGGATTTACTACTCAGCAACAAGTCAATTGGCATCAGAAATACTTGGTCTAGGGATCTAAATCTCTTCTGCAATACAAACAGAAAGGTTTGGACGGACAGGTATACTTTGCAAAGGATACTGCTGCTCTGGAAAAGACTTCCAATCTACGTAAAACAAAGTTCATCCCTGTCCATATTCAAGCACAACTGAGAAACAGAAAATTTACCCCAGGACTGCTCTCTGTACTGCTAATGGACAGTGGCATCTCCTAAATCCTTTATCCCATCCCTGGGTCTCCTCAAACTATCTATGGTGTGATCCTAGTTACTTTCATTAGGGTCATATATAATTATATATATTATATTTCTATATTAATCATATAGAATTATTGACCATGGGATAGGTACGGCCAAGCTATAAACAGATGGGATAGGTTATTTTGAGCATAAAAAGGGAAACTGGCTTGGCTTGCAATGGCCCGCAAAAGCAGCTAGCTTACTACTCACCTATGAACCTGATATATATATATATATATATATACACACACACATTATATATGGTTTACTATCAAAATAATGTTGAATGTTACAACAAAATCTATTAAATTCCCCGAATTGACATGTCAAAATTAATAATGTCATTTTAACACAATGTCACAAATCGTCACCTTGACGTTCGCAATCAAAATTATTCAAAATATCAGGAGATGATATCAGACCATCAGGCTGTTGTGGTGATGCTGCTGTTGGAACTGTTAAGTCAAAAGCACATGTTTTTCTGTTTTGTAGGGGAGCAATCCCACCTGCACCCCCCTCACATATCCCCTGCATATTATATATACCACTCAGAGCTCACACTACAGTGAGGAAAAGGGTAAATTTCCCAATTCCCAGTGTAGTATGATCTCCAATCAGACTGTTGACCTCATATTAGTGAATGAACACTAACATTCGCTAATGCAGATTCAAACATTTTCAGACTGGCAATATGGTAACTGGGAAACAAGCATTCGACCATCCCAGTTTTGCGCAAGTGCCATTCCACATTTTGATAGTAAACCTATATATATATATATATATATATATATATATATACACACACACACACATTTATTTATTTTATATATTAACTGCACTTTAAATTGACCTCTATTTTGTTGACACCCTTTGGTCAACTCAGTTGTGGGAGATCACACAATCCCTAGTGTTGGGGAAAATGCCCTTTCCCCTGGGATTGTGCAGTCTGAGGGATGGAATAAATAATCAGCAGAGGATATAGAGAATGCAGTGGGGCTTGCCCCTTTGCAATAACACTGTTTTAAATCTTGCATTGTCTGAGAAATATCTTAGGAGCATGCATAAAAGCATGTTGACAATTGTTTGTCAAGACTAACATCTTCAGTAATTTGGTAACAGAGTCACTCTCTCTCTCTCTCTATATATATATATATATATATATATAATGTGTGTGTGTATACATATATATATATATATATATATATATATATATATATATATATATATATATATATATATATATATATATGAGTCCGCATATATATGGGTCTCCGGTGTTTGGCCAAACGTATGTTTGTTCCACAAATGCAGGAATGTGACTTAATGTTGATGGTATAGATGGCTGAATGGTGGATATGTCAATGGCATGGAATGTCAATACAGGCAAGTCAGGTTGGGGGGGTGTGACACAGTGCACGTGTGTGTTCATGGGTTAGGGTTAGGATTGGGGTGAGTGAGAGATGTGTGTTATGTGTTTGTGTGTGAGTTTGTGTATTTTAGGGTAAGGGGTAGGTTAGGGAATAGATGTAGTATTGCTTGTGTGTGTTTGTGAATGTTTGTATGTCTGAGTCTGTGATGTTATGGTGTAGGGTTAGGCTTGGGGAAAGGGGCAGCATTATAGTTAACAACCATTACTAAGGTGGTGCAGGAGATGGTGTTCCCCTGCCCTCTTTAGTAATGGGTGCGAACCTTAACACTGCCCCTTCACCTAATCCTAACTATACACCTTGCCATCATTAAAACCTTCCCATAACACTGCCACTATTCAGACAAACTTAAGGCTAGTGTTACTGGATGTTTTAGTTTTAATATCGGAATAGGAAATACTTTTCCTCTCTCAATATTATTGCTTTTGTGTGGTTTTTTTTTCGCTATTGTATACAATCAAACTTATTTTGTCAGTGTTTTACATTTGACATGAGGGCAGTTTGGCCATACACAACAGGCCCATATAAATACACATGTGCACAAACACACATGCATATCGGGTTGCCAATCATAACAGGCTTATTACATTTTCAAGACATGTATGCCAAGAAATTCATCTCAAAAACGAAGCTGGAGAGGTAAAAGTCTTGGCATCCATGTCAAAAGGTCATTCTCATCCATCTACCTACTTAACTGAATAAACTACCCGGAATGTCAACAAGGCATCTTTACTCGTTCGACAGGGAGGGTGTCAGAGAGACTGTCTACTAGATCTAGAAAAGTGAATTTATTTGAACAAATCTTTTGTAGTCCGTTTCTTTTTAGCCTTTTCACCTTCTGGGTCACACATGGGATACCAGACTCCACTCAAGCCCTCTGGATTACCTTTGTTTTCTTTTCATAAACTGTGTTTCACAGTATAGCTAGACTTTCCATTTATGCTCTACTGATGGTAGAAGACAGTGAGTTTGAATATCTTTATGGGGCATATGTCATGCCTCTCATGATGCTCTTATCAAGTGAGGTTTTCTTTTTTTTTTTGACATACATAAATAAATACATACAGAAAATGATCCATGTGCTAAAAAAAAAGCAGTGAATAATAAAGAGGCATAGCCATAAAATATGATTTGTAGTGGTTGTTAGGTATATAAAACTGCTTCTTATTTCACTTAAATTTTATCTAGTAAGCACTTAAACCTATAACACTGTGTGCTTACATCTGGATGCCCATCTATATTCCCTTATGTTCCAGGCTGAGCCACATTCATTAATAACAGAATGTCCATCATTAACGTTTCTTGCAGCCTGTTATTTAATAATGTAGGATGAATATAAAAGTTATGCTGCCCACATTGTGAGGAGACACACATGCCTGATTATTTAACAGGTGTGATATAGGTCTGGACTGCATTTCTTTGGTAGTTACGAAAAAAAATCTTCAGGAACCTGTTCTGGGCCAACTACAATTATTGACACAAACTATACTGATTTTTTTTAAATGTGTCCTTTTGGCTAGTCAGTGATTAACTGCTGCTTGTGAAATGGAACTGGAACAAGATGCTGAAATATACACTTAAACTGTATGAAATTATTCCCATGACAGTGGACTGTGAACAAGACATCTGCCATTTAATAACCTTTAACAGTGTGCCTATAAACAGTTACTAAACAATTTACAGGCATTATATGTCTGATAATCCCTAGTTGTTATTGAAAATGAACTGACATTACTATGATTTACTGGTCTGGCAATTAAGTTGTTAACTGCTGACTTTTATATACCAAAAATATGATCTACCAAGGGAAGTTCACCGAGGACATGAACAGTGAAACATCAAGCTACTCACATAAATGATTACAGATAAAACACTGTACATACTAAGAATTGTATCCCCCCACACAATCACAAATGCAAGGGGGATGTGAGACAGGGGGGCAAAGTGAATAAGATTTGCAGACCCTAGTGATACAGTAAAATTTGAACCACACATGCCTCTAAATGTTGCTCTCTGCACATACAAAATGAAAAACTGTATATTTCTGTACAGTATTTAAAAATTTTAATGTAATAGTTTAAGAAACTGAATATCTATTACAGAAGGCTATGATTCCCCACCAAAGGGCAGTGCCAGTTAACTGAAGAAATAACCAAAACAAAACCGGCATTTTAGTCAACTGTACTATCGAACTACAACCAATTTTCAGAAGGTTATGCTCAAGTGAGCAGTTTTGGAAAATGTTACTCCTAAACAAACTTGGCAGCAAGCCCTTAGCCCAAGAGGGGACACATTAGTATTAATCACTGAAACCTCAACCCCAATGCAGAGGTGGGTACAGTTGTGGGGGTTACATGGTCTATTGCTTGTTTGAGGTTCACAACCACAGGACATACCTCAAAAAGGTGTCATTTGGTAGTAATTATCAGGACCCACACTCCTGTTGACCTGAAACATGCCTGCAACAGGCACACCCCCATCACCTGCTCCAAGCTGAATTCCTTTCAAAGCCAGTCAAAGTGAATTTGTCACTTGTGAGAGAAAGCATAAACCCAGAAGGATGGGGGGGGGGTCCTTGCCACTCCTTAAAGTGATCACTTTTTCATATCAGCACGCCCCTACTAATATGCCACCTTCTCATAAGACTTGGTAAAGCTTACCTTTTTCCCATATCTTACTTCTCCATAAAGGTCATTCCAGTTTGTTGGGCTCCCTCCTTTCTCCTAGAAATCAACAAAACCAATATCCCATCCATCCCATATATGTCATGCTGCTGGTGGAAAGGCATCTTGAGAATTAAGCTTGACTATAACTATCCACTAATACAATCTCTGCAGCAAATTGATTTTGCTTGCCACTTTGTGTTTTGTTTTTTTAACCACCATTCCTTATACACTATCCATGAATACCCCAATTCCTGAAACAACAAAAGGAAACTGTGCCTTTGATAAAGCAAGAAAAAAAAATAATACATTTCTTTCTAGGTTTCATAGCATCCATATAACTGGTTCTTTTTTTCAGTTTTTCAACAAAATACTGGGAATTTTAAATGTGACAAATAATGTTCATCTCACTGAGCATGCCTTCATGTTTACAGAAACTCTCAATATTTCTATCCTATATTTTAAGACCAGCCATCTTTTAAAACTGCTCTTCATGATCAATCCTACAAAAAGCATGATTTTTACATCACTATTGTGTGCTGCTCCTTTGGACAGAATTGTACTTTGTGATTGTCACATATTATGAGCCACAGTTGTGTAACATGTATAGAAAGTCAGGGATAAAACAGCTGAAAAATAAGGTTAATGTTAAACTTCTAAAATATAAACAAACCTCTTACAGAAGAATAGGCAGTGAAATGAACTGTAGCATGTCTCTACTAACATATGGGTAGTTGAATGAACTATGGCACATTTCCATTAACAGTGGGGCAGTGGAACAAACTGTGAAACATCTCCACTAACAGAAGAGCAGTTGAATGAACTGTGGCATGCCTCCATTAACAGAAGGGCAGTTGAATGAACTGTGGCATGCCTCCATTAACAGAAGGGCAGTTGAATGAACTGTGGCATGCCTCCATTAACAGAAGGGCAATTGAATGAACTGTGGCATGCCTCCATTAACAGAAGGGCAGTTGAATGAACTGTGGCATGCCTCCATTAACAGAAGGGCAGTTGAATGAATTGTGGCATGCCTCTATTAACAGAAGGGTAGTAGATGAATGATGGAACATGTCCCCATTAATAAAGGTTAAGATAATGTGTCAGCAGGTGGTGAAGCATGGTAGCCCTTGGCTTTGCTTAGTATGTAGACGGCTGATTGGAGGTGGGGTGGGCCATTTTCTTTCTGTTTAAGTAAGATAAAACAAATAAAACTGCAGGATCAAATTTTTTAGGTGTACAATCAGGCAGCCAGGACATTTTCTATGTTTATTAAAACCAACTATAAAACCAAATAGATAAGCGCTTTCATCTCTGAATATTTGTGATGAGACTTCTTCATATGAAAGTAATAGTCAAATGACTTGCATTTTATACTGGAAAGTGCAGTCAGCTGATAACCCAAACTGCATTTGGAGCCAAAATATTTAAAGTGCCAATGCTGCTGAAATAGCAGTCACCTATTATATGCCTTAAATTTTAATAAACTTAGTATTCAAGTATATTCATTAAGTCCAGGAGGCAAATATGCTTCTATGAGCAGTTGCCACCACAATTCTTTTGATTCTAGCAAAACTTGACCAGGGACCACCTCTAGGATTATGGTTGAATTTTTCCAATACAGCAAAATGGAATTGATGACTTTTCAAGATGCTGATATAGTGAATTTGTTGTCTTTTTCTTACAGATATGTATATTCCAAGTTTAAGTCTTCATTCCATTTTCCCAATATAATATGCAGGCAATTTCCACAGATGCATATAATATTTCAGCAGCAGAGGCACTGTAAATATTTTGGTTCTATATATATATACACACACACACACACACACACACACACACACACACACACACACACACACACACACACACACACACACACACACACACAATCTAGATGGAATAAGGAATTTTGCTAGCTGATTTTCCTTTCCATTTTGTAAGCAGTAAAATGTGTAGGATATCATAATGTACAGCAAGTAGAATCCAAATAGTTAGTGCTTGGAAGGTGCTTCTTACAGCACAAACTAGAGTACATTAGTGTTGTAATACTACCCTACCCACATCATGTAGCTTATTAAAATATGGTGCTTACATTATGCATAACAGTTTAACAGCATTTAACTCAGTCAGCATCTACCAGGTCCATAAACCTGCCTTAAACAAACCAAACATAGCAAAACAAATTAAAAAAAATTAAACATTTATGCAGTTCTACGTCCAGATTAAAATTAAATGCTGTTACTTTGGTAATACAAAAATCATACTAAGCAAAAGAAAAATAAGAAATGAAAATAGCCACGCTAACATGATAAACATACTCCTCCTTCCTCATTTGTGTTTAAAACTTCACAAAACCAGCTGGAGTTACTAAAATCATATATTGTAAATAATAACGCCAGGTATGGCAGTTTCCAAGCAATATTTTCCTCACTATATGTGTGTAATAATTATATGACCTTGCAAGTTTCAGTCTTGAGATTGCAATTATTGCATATGGGATGAACTTTGGAAGTGGATGACATGATGGTAAGAAGGAAGCTGGACATCCTATGTATCAAGAAGACAAGGTGGAAGGGTAGTGCAGCAAAGTCACTTGGCTTGGGATCCAGAGTCTATTGCTCAGGAAGAGAACAGGCTAGAAATGGTGTGGGAACTGTGGTGAGAGACAGGCTTCAAAAGAATGTGAGGGACTTCATCAGAATTAGTGACAGACTCCAGTGTAATGAAAGGGCAGTATTCATAATCTCAGCCTCTGCCCCACAGCAGGGCTGTGATACTGAGAAAAAGAGTGCATTCAGACAGCAGTTGCAGATCTTACTAGGTAAAGCAGGACAACAGGATTTGCTGTAGACAATGGGCAACCTGAATGTACATATCAGGGCAGACAGAACAGGATATGAGAACTGCTCGAGTCCACATGGTTGGGGCAACAGGTATAAAGAAGGATAGGCAATTGTAGACTTTTGCTGGAAAATGGTTTGATGGTAGCCAACACATAGCTCAGAAAAAGAGACACCCACAAGATCTCATACAAAAATGGCCAACATGAAACACGGGTAGACTTCCTCAAAGTAAGGAAAGGGCACTGTGGTAGAATCAGCAAGTGCAAAGTCATCCCTACTGAAACAGTCAGCCCACAGCATAAACCTCTGGTTGCCACAGTCAGCTGCAAGCAGTGGTCAGACAGGGCTCTAAGGTCAACAATTTCCAAGCTGAAGACTGGTAAGTTGATTGGAGACAGCACAGCAGTTCAAGGAATTACTCACGGCTCTAGCATATCAAAAAGAACAGGAAATACATGGAGCTGAAGAAGAATGTCAGGGCATCAAAGCAGCATGTGTAAGGGCTACAGAACAAATATGCAGCTGAGCCAGGTATGGAAACAAGGTATGTAAGGAAAGCTGATGGTGGAATGGAGAAGTCCAAAACGAAACAAAGAATGTCGCTGGACACTGCTGCTCCTTATTAAAATGTTTATTCAGTACAAACAGAGTCAATAAATGGTAGCTTTGACTACTCCTTCCTCAGACAAAATTACATGCAAACAATACTCCATTTAAAACAACTCACCCAATAAAATTCAAGTAAAATTCAATAAAGACCGCCTATTCTGAAGTGTGGCCTTATTACTGCTTCATTCAAGCCAGTCTTGTAGCCATTAATTCAACAATCCACTTTGATTCTGATAATTCAGTTTATGCAAATCGCCCCCTATTGGTAAGCCTAATGTTAACAACAGCCCTAAACAAAAACGTGTGTGGAAACTCTTCTATATGCCTACTGAGTGCATTATGTGGATCTTTATTCCTGATACTTGACATATGTTGAAAGATCCTGTTTTAAACATTTGATTTGTCTTTCCCACATAAAAACAAGGGCAGTGTTCACATTCTGCCAGGTAAACCAAATCAGTGGTGTTGCGTTGCCTTACCTTTTAAAATAAACTGCCTACCAGTTACAGGGTGAGTGAATACTGAATTCTTGTTGTTAATATGGCAAGCTTTACATCTCCTGCAGGTACTGTCCTGCGAAATTAGACTGGTCCACTGTTAAAGGGTTTTTCTCCATAGTATATCTTTAAGGTTTTATTCCGTCTATACCTAAAACAGGGTCCTTGTCCTACTACATTGTGCAAATTCACATCACTGGTCAATATTCCAGTTTTTTCGACAATATGGCATATGTCCCTATATTACTACTATATGAAAGACACCTGTGGTGCTTTAAATGTTGTAGTCCTGTCCTAATTCACTTTCAATACCGCGTTTTAACCAAGGTCGTTTATTACACTAGAGTTACTGTCATTAATAACTTTCTTAACCTTGGGTCTGATACCCCTGTCTTGCAGGCAACCTTTAAGTGTCACTAACTCTTTCTCAAAATCTTCATCATCTAAACAGATCCTGGAGATCCTACTGACCTGTCCTTGCACTATGTTAGAGTACGTATATCGTGGATGCATGCTATCATATGGGAGTAAACTAAAAAAAAAAAAAAAAAAAGAATGTTGAAAAATAGTTTACTCCCATATGATAGCATGCATCCACGATATACGTACTCTAACATAGTGCAAGGACAGGTCAGTAGGATCTCCAGGATCTGTTTAGATGATGAAGATTTTGAGAAAGAGTTAGTGACACTTAAAGGTTGCCTGCAAGACAGGGGGTATCAGAGCACGAAGGTTAAGAAAGTTATTAGTGACAGTAAGGGCTCTAGGTGTAATAAATATCGACCTTGGTTAAAACGTACGGGTATAGTTGAAAGTGAATTAAGGGACAGGACTACAACATTTAAAGCACCACAGGTGTCTTTCACATATAGTAGTAATATAGGGGACATATGCCATATTGTCCGAAAAAACTGGAATATTTTGACCAGTGATGTGAATTTGCACAATGTAGTAGGACAAGAACCCTGTTTTAGGTATAGACGGAATAAAAACCTTAAAGATATACTATGTGGAGAAAAACCCTTTAACAGTGGACCAGTCTCCCTAATTTCGGCAGGGACAGTACCCTGCAGGAGATGTAAAGCTTGTGGCCATATTAACAACAAGAATTCAGTATTCACTCACCCTGTAACTGGTAGGCAGTTTATTTTAAAAGGTAAGGCAACGTGCAACACCACTGATTTGGTTTACCTGGCAGAATGTGAACACTGCCCTTGTTTTTATGTGGGAAAGACAAATCAAATGTTTAAAACTAGGATCTTTCAACATATGTCAAGTATCAGGAATAAAGATCCACATAATGCACTCAGTAGGCATATAGAAGAGTTTCCACACACAGTTTTTGTTTAGGGCTGTTGTTAACATTAGGCTTACCAATAGGGGGGGCGATTTGAAGCATAAAACTGAATTATCAGAATCAAAGTGGATTGTTGAATTAATGGCTATAAGAGCACCTGACTTGAATGAAGCAGTACCAATAAGGCCCACACTTCAGAATAGGCGGGTCTTTTATTGAATTTTACTTGAATTTTATTGGGTGAGTTGTTTTTTAAATGGAGTATTGTTTGCATGTGTAATTTTGTCTGAGGAAGGGAGTAGTCCCGAAAGCGCTTACCATTTTTATTGACTCTGTTTGTACTGAATAAACGTTTTAATAAGGAGCAGCAGTGTCCAGCGACGTTCTTTGTTTCGTTTTGGCTTTATATCGTAAGCTGGACTTTGGTGCAGCACCCAACTTCTTTGTGCACAGGAATGGAGAAGTCCAGGAAGTCATCAAAAGAAATGATGCAGGAAAAAGTAGTAGAAAGGAAATACAAGCCATGTGAGGAAGGAACACTGGTTGGCTAAGAGGCAAAGAGAGGAGCTGCAACAGTAAACAACAAGGCATCAGAGACACTCTGCCAATGTCTAGAAAGTGACTCAGTGAATGTCACAAAGAAATGCTATCAGGTTGCAAGTCAAAGACAGAAAGATAAAGAAGATAGTTGGGCACACTTCATAAAGGATACCAGCAACAAACGGCTCACCAGCCCACATGAAATCAAAGGCACTGAGTGAAGAAAATCCAAGAGAAGCTGCACTGCCCCAGACACTGCCTATGCTGAGAGAAGAGGAGGAGCTCACCCATGAAGAAGTAGAAGAAGAGGAGCTCACCCATGAAGAAGTAGAAGAGGAGAAGCTCACCCATGGAGAAGTAGAAGAGGAGGAGCTCACCCATGAAGTAGTAGAAGAGGAGGAGCTCACCCATGAAGAAGTAGAAGAGGAGGAGCTCACCCATGAAGAAGTAGAAGAGGAGGAGCTCACCCATGAAGAAGTAGAAGAGGAGGAGCTCACCCATGAAGTAGAAGAAGAGGAGGAGCTCACCCATGAAGAAGTAGAAGAGGAGGAGCTCACCCATGAAGAAGTAGAAGAGGAGGAGCTCACCCATGAAGAAGTAGAAGAGGAGGAGCTCACCCATGAAGAAGTAAAAGAGGAGGAGCTCACCCATGAAGAAGTAGAAGAGGAGAAGCTCACCCATGAAGAAGTAGAAGACGAGCTCACCCATGAAGTAGTAGAAGAGGAGGAGCTCACCCATGAAGAAGTAGAAGAGGAGGAGCTCACCCATGAAGAAGTAAGAGCAGCACAAAGGAAAAAGAAATCAAGGAAAGGAGCAGGCTCAGACAAAGTCACAGGAGATATGATCAAGAGACGGGGAGAAACAGAACAAATTACAGTGGATCAGGTACATGTACTGGAAAGCAGAAGATAATCTGGTGAAGAAGATTTGGGAAAGACAGGAAGAAAGCAAAAGGACATGAGGCATCAAGCAAAGAGGTGGATGAACTGTGTGAGAGAACTTCGACAGTCGGGCATGAGTGTTGACGAAGGTAGGAGAGTGAAACTGAATCAAAAGAGATGGACACAAGTGGCACGACACCCTAAACCCATGTAGAAAACAGGAACAAGGAGGTCGATGATGATGATTTCAGCATATTACCTCTGCAACTATACTTAGTGTTTTACTTACTTCATGGTGTTGTAATAACAAAGTCCATCTGAAATGTCAGCATTAGTTAAAAGAGTTTGCTAAATTCCCTGCTGATATATGTGGATATGCTTTAATGCTGGTTCAGTTAAATAATGAAATTAACAATGAAAGAAAGTGCATATATATGCAAAAGGAAGCTGAATTGTGGTGACAGAAGTTTTGGATCTACTGTTCGTAAAAAGTAAAGTTGTGTACACTTACCATAAATGTAGATGTTCAAGTATATTCACTGTTGCAGTCATCACGTTTGGGTTATCTGCTTGCAGTAGCCCTCAGTCGGCCTAATTAACAAAGTCTTGGGTCCTGCGTCAGTTGTCTCTTCTTCCGTGATGTCAGGTCGTCAGGGGTATAAAACATGCAGCCGACATAAAACATATATATATATATATATATACATACAAGGATATACCTCCAATAAAAAAGCAAATACACCAAAAAGCTTTTAAGCATAGTAAAGAAAAGTAGAGGTATAGCCAAAAAAAGTCAGGAAGCTGGAGGGAGGGTAACCAGGATTGCAGCAGTGAATACACTCGAACATCTACATTTATGGTAAGTGTACACAACTGTACTATGTTCTTCATGTTTCACTGTTGCAGTCATCACATTTGGGTAGATTCCCAAAGCTAAGGATGGGAGGAGGAATTTAGATAGCATTAGGACCAGCTATAAGACCCTGCAAGACTGCAGTGGCAAAGCCAGCTCTGGATTTAGAGAAAATTGGCAAATGGTAATGCTTGGTGAAAGTATGTACAGAACTCCAGGTAGCAGCTTCTAGGATGTCCCTGGTAGGGACACCTCTGAGAAAGGCTGTAGAGGTAGATGCAGCCCTGGTTGAATGGGGTCTGATCACCTGTGTGATAGGTTTTCCAAGGTGTTTATAGCAGAAATGGATGCAATGGCCTATCCATTTAGAAATAGTTTGTTTTGAAATAGCCTTCCCCTCTGCCCCTGCAGCAAATGCCACCAGCAGTTCAGATTTCCTTTGAGGTTTAGTCCTGTCCAATTAAAATCTAAGTTGTCTGTGCACATCTAAGGAGTGCAGTAGCCGTTCCCCTTTGTTCTGTGGATTAGGAAAGAAGGTTGGCAAATGAATGGACTGATTAAGAGCCACACTGGATACCACCTTGGGCATGAAGGAGGGATTGGTTCTGAGGGACACCCTGTCTGCATAAAAGATGATGAAAGGCTCCACTGCCATAAGGGCCTGTAATTCAGATACCCTTCTTGCTGAAGTGATTGCTAAAAGGAAGGCTGTTTTCCAAGAAAGGAATTTTAAATCTGCACTAGCAGCTGGCTCGAAAGGAGGAAGATAGAGTTTCTCCAATACAAAGTTAAGGTCCCAGGCTAGAGTTGAGGCTCTCCTGGGTGGTCTTAAATTTTTGGCCCCTCTGAGGAACTGCTTGAGCAGTGGATGTGAGAAGAGGGGAGGTTCTATTTATAATGAGCTGAAATGGCTGAGGCATGAATTTTGATGGAGGAAAAAGTAAGTCCCTCGTGAAGCATCTCAGTTAAGTATTGTAAAATCTGAGGTAAGTTGGGTGCTGCTGTGCTCATCCCTTGAGATTGGTTCCATGCACAGAATCTTTTCCATTTTTCAGAATAAGATTTTCTAGTACTAGGCCTCCTTGTCTCCAAAATGATATCCATCACTGGTTTACTGAGGGATGGTAAAGGAGAGGTTAGGTAATTAGCCAGGCTGCTAGGTTCAGGGTTTGAAGCTGAGGGTGCAGAATCTGGTTCTCCTGCTGAGACAACAGGGTAGGGGTCTGAGGCAGGTGCCAAGGGGCCAACAGAGACACACTGCACAATAGGGGGTACCAGTCTTGGAGTAGCCAGTCTGGTGCAATCAATATCGTCCTTGGTTTGTCCTGTTTGATCTTTAGCAGTACTTTGGAGAGGAGAGGCAGAGGAGGAAAGGCATAAACTGATAGCTTTTTCCAGCTGAAGGAAAGAGCATCCACTTTCCAAGCTTGTTTGTGGGGAGTCCTTGTGCAAAATTTGTCCACTTGGTAGTTCTGGGGGGAGGCAGACAGGTCTATATCTGGGCTCCCCCATTTTTCTGTCAACATGTTGAAAATCTTTGGTTCCAGTTTCCACTCGTGTGGGTCCATGAGGTTTCTGCTTAGTTCGTCTGCCAGTGTATTTAGTTTTCCTGGCAGGAATTAAGCTTGTAGATGCACTTGGTAGCTCAAGGTTGTGTTCCACAATGCTATGGCTAGTCTGCAGTGGGAGTAAGAATGGGTACCTCCCTGCTTGTTTATGTACCACGTAACAGTGGTGCTGTCCGTCTTTACCATTAATTGTCCTGTAAGAATGTGGTCCTTGAAGGCTGTCAGAGCATTCTGTACAGCTAACATTTCTTTTTGATTGATATGCAGGTGCATTTGTCTTGGGTTCCATTTGCCCTGAATGCACTTCTCTGCCAGGTGCGTCCCCCCCCCCCATACATAGTCTGATGTGTTTGTTGTTAGGGTTTGGGCGGCAGGGGGTAGAGTGAATGGTAGTCCCTTGTTTTGGTGGCAGGCCTCTGTCCACAAAAGGAACTCTAGGCATAGGCAAGGTATGATAGGAATCATTGCTTCTAGATCCTGAGAATGTTGACACCATAGGCTTTTTAGATACCATTGTAGTTTCCTCATATGCAATCTTGCATATGGAATTAGAAGAATGCAGGAAGCCATGAACCCCAAGACTTGCAGCATTTGCCTTGCAGATAGCAGGGTTTCCGTGGCCACTAGTTTGAAGTAGGTTGTCAAATTTGTTTCTCTGGCATGAGGAAAGCCATCTGGGAAGTTGTATTCAAGCTTGCTCCCAGGAATATAATGTGTTGACAGGGTACCGGGTGTGATTTGTTTTTGTTTATGGTGTACCCCAGACATGTTATCACCCTTTGTACAAAGGCCAGATGATTCAAAAGTATGTCCTGGCTTTCTGCCTGAATTAGACAAATCGCCCAGGTATGGGTATATTTGAATATTTCTTTGCCTGCAAAATGCAATGACTGGAGCTAGGCACTTTGTGAGTATGTTTTCCAACTTGTTCAGCAGAATGCATTAAATCCTGTAAATCCTTATTTTCAGCACAATCAGGAATCATCATCATTTTCTGTTTAAGCAATCCAATAATATGCTGCTGATACTTTAACATATAAAACTAGCAGCTTAAGGCCCTAATGGCCAAAGTTGTAGAAGTGTATAACTTCTTACCCCATCTATCCAGCGCACTGGAGTATCTATCCGAGGGGGTAGGATTTTTGACAGTAGTAGCTGTAATGCCTTTGGGTCCCTGTGAAATTATCTCAGGATCCGCAGTAGGATTTTTGAAAAGGAACTTGTGAGAGTCAGGAACCCTGTAATATCTATCAGGTTTTCTGGGAGCAGGAGGTAAAGTGTCAGGGGACAAGCTAGATTCTGAAAAGGCATCATCAACAATGTCTAGTACAGGAGGGATAGCTAAAGGCCTGTACTGGGGCAGGAGTAAGAAATCCCTAAGCCTCTTTTTAGAATCAGCGAAATCCTGACTTTCACAATGAAAATGCTCCCTAAGAGTATGCAAGGTTTCACCAAAAGAGAAATCCTCTGGGGGGGGGGGGGGGGGGGGCAGAGAGAATAGAGTCCTCAGCATCAGAATCTTCATAGGCAGATAAGGGTAAATCCTGGTCATCAAAGGAAACAGAAATTTCAGAATCCTGGTCAGAAGTATCATAAGCAAACTCAGTCCTAGGTCTCTTAGAAGGGGAAGGGTGGCTTCCCCTGATTAAAGTAATAAGGTCTTCAGCCATTCTTATAATTTGTTTTTTAGGCATAGAGACCTGATCATACAGTCTGGGCATCAGTTTTCTAGGCGTGGTTCGAGTTTTAGGCCTTGAAAAAAAAGATGGCATCAGTTTGATATGCAAGCCAGTAGGCCTGAATACACACTCAGAAGCCGGTGCCTGCACAGCGGCTCCAGACCCATCCAAGGTAGAGACATCCGCAGGTTCCACAGTTGAAGCATCTCGCGGCATACCGGACTCTGAATGGGTCTCAGTAGAGGCCTGCGAATCTGAAGTAGCAGGTATCAGGGGCTGTGAAAGCGCCTCACTGAGTATCGGTGAACTGGTGACTGGCTTAGTAGAAGTGTCACAGGCAGCTTTGGACTTAGGCGGCCTGTCTCTGTCTTTATCTTTGTGTTTTTTTGGAATGTCGGTAGTCAGATGGCTTACCGAAGACATATCTGGATAATTGAACCGAGCACCAAAATATTTAGAAGCGAAAATATACCTACGATGGATAGTTCGTGGTTTAAATAAGGCACAAAACCGACAGCAAGGTACGTCATGGTCAGGGCCTAGGCAAGGAATACAGTACGAATGAAAATCTTTATGAGGTATTTGCTTTCCACAAGAAATATAATTATTTACTTTTACTGACATCGTTTAGAGCAAGAAAATTTTTCCCCATCAGGATACTTCACTTTTAATTGAAGACTTCGGTTTTGAAACTCGAAAATGAAAATTTCAGGAGTTGGCTGACCAGCACTTGCGAACTGCTTCTGCTTCAGGCACCGTATGGCAAGAAAAACTGATGTAATGGCATCGGCTGCATGTTTTATACCCCTGACGTCACGGAAGAAGAGACAGCAACCAACGCAGGACCCAAGACTTTGTTAATCAGGCCGATTGAGGGCTACTGCAAGCAGATAACCCAAATGTGATGACTGCAACAGTGAAACACGAAGAACATCTGTAAAAATTCCAATACACAGCTTAGAAAGGCATGACATTTTGTGCAGAATCATATTCTTGTTAGAAACACGAGTATCTGGAGGCTGTTGACAAATATCAATATTTCATACACTTGGACTAGTAGCATCGACCAGCAGTATGACAATGACAGCAATTTACATTAAAAAGCCTGGGGGGACATTTTAGATCCCAAAGAGAAACAAGAACAGATTGTTTTGGTTAGTAATATCTTAGGGATCATTTCATGTTTGACTGTAGGATAATTGTTTGTGGTCATTTTATTTTTTTTAACTCTAGGATAACATTCACAGTCAGATGTCCAAGATATGAAATACTTGCTCTGAAAATATGTTTAATGATTTGCCACTACAGTATTAATCACCAGTACATGGGCAGTACAGATTTAATAATGGGACGGAAGAACCATTATCCCTTAATCTATGGAAATTATACTATGTAATAGACATTAAGGACTGTAATTCATGCCATGAGTTGTATGATTTTTCTGCACCCAGCTCATAACAGTCAAGCGGTAATCAAATGACATAAAAGAAAAGGTACTGAATCCAGTGCCAGATCGCTAAATCGATTATCATTAAAAAACTGAGACGTGAATCATCACAGCTTGTTTCCAGAGTTAAGAAACACCACAGGCAATGAGGAAAATATTTAAATACGTGCACAGGACAAGGAGAGCGAACCGCTGCAGGTTTTAACAAAACATGAATGCAGACTGTTTGTCGTCCAATACATCAGGGAAGTTCTAGTAACAGACTGGTAGAGGAATACTTAGAAATCTGTTTAATGACGCAGACGTTTGCAAAGGAGGAGAGGCAGAGAATAGTGGCTACTGACAGCAAGAAGTAAAGAAGGAAAACAATTTTAAAAAGTACTGGTAACAGAAATAACATCTGAACAATGAAAACTGTAGAACAGAGCAGTAATAAGGCAAGGATGTGTCACACATCAAACTAACCTCTGATAGAATTCCCTAAGTTCATTTAACTTGTCTGTTTGCTTGCTTGCTTGTTTATTAACTAGGTATGTGGAATCAGGACCATTTTCAGTCACAACCCAGGTTAATCGCACTATATATATTCTGATGCAAATTCATTCAGTGGAAAACATACAATGATTATATAAATAGTACATCACATGTTCAAACATGGTAGGATAGACTTAGACTTGCAGTCTTGCAAGGCAGAGTTAAACAGAAAGGGCAGTATCTGAGACTATATAAACAAAATGCAGATTATAGTAATGTGAACTATATAGAAAACACAGAAACAGTGAAGCAAATGAACTGATAATCAAATGCAGCAGAAAACTAATACTTATACAAAAGAAGTGATAAGGAAGATGCCTTAAGTTGCAAGTATGCATTAAGGATACCTTATTTATTTATTTTTATTTAAATTTTTTAGCTAGGGTACAGCACTGATGTAAAATGACCAGTTGCAGGCTCAATCTGGGTTACATGAATAGCAAAGGAAAATTGTACATCAAAGTGGCATCAACATGTAAAATATTTGAATACAGAAAAACTGTGCTCATACATACATGTAACCTAGAACACATGAACACAGGAAACTGTGCGCATGCATACAGGTAACCTAAAACACATGAACACAGGAAACTGTGCGCATACATACAGGTAGCCTAGAATAAATGAACACAGGAAACTGTGCGCATACATACATACATACAGGTAACCTAGAACACAGGAAACTGTGCGCATACATACATACATACATACATACAGGTAACCTAAAACACATGAACACAGGAAACTGTGTGCAAAGGTAACCTAGAACACATGAACACAGGAAACTGTGCATACATACAGGTAACCTAGAACACATGAACACAGGAAACTGTGCGCATGCATACATACATACAGGTAACCTAGAACACATGAACACAGGAAACTGTGCACATACATACATACAGGTAACCTAGAACACATGAACATAGGAAACTG
Organism: Protopterus annectens; assembly: GCF_019279795.1. Taxonomy (NCBI): domain Eukaryota; kingdom Metazoa; phylum Chordata; order Ceratodontiformes; family Protopteridae; genus Protopterus; species Protopterus annectens. Next base: position 604,293,481 of record NC_056734.1, on the reverse strand, counting down.
TGAGCATACATACATACAAGTAACCTAGAAGACAGGAAACTGTGAGTATACATACAGGTAACCTAGAATACGTGAAAACAGGAGACTGTGTGCATACATAGAGCAAACCTAGATTACATGGAGAGAGGAAATTATGCATATACATACAGGTAATCTAGAATACATGAGTACAGGAAAATGTGCGTATACATACAAGTAAATTAGAATAGATGAGTACAGGAATCTCTGCATTTACATGGAGATTAACACATTTGTTCCATTCAAACAAATGTTTCAAAAGCAAATATATATGCACATATTTACATAAGATGAAGCAAGAAAAAGAAAAACAGGGGAGGAGGAGGAAGAGATAAAGGAGTGAGCTTGAGTTAGATTATTGTATTGCAAATAGCTAGCATATCATCTGCAAATTAGTAAGGTCTCATCTGAGTATGTGAGGGATTGGATTCTGTGCAGTTGTTTTAGAACAGTTAGGTATTACCTACCAGGTAGTTCAGGAGGAAGTTAAGAATAGGTATTCAAGTAGAAAGGGATGAGTTAGGGGGTTTTCTTGCATGTGACCCTACTCTGCAAGTGGTGCAGAGTTATGTGACATGTCATGCATTCAGACAGTTGCATTTATATTACTTTTTTAATTTTTTTTTTTTAGAAATTGTGATCTGAAAACAGTGATCTGTGAGTTGAACTAGGTCATGAGGAACTGACTGCCACAGTTTGGAACAAGGACCGAGAAGCTATGACTAATAGAATGTAGCCTGAACTAAAATACAGAGATGGGTCACCTCTATCTTGACTCCTGAGGTTACAGGCCATAGAGGTAGCAAATGTTTTTGAGGCAAGGTGGAGGGAAGCCATGGCAAAGTACTTTGAAAAGGAGGAAGACAAGATGAAAGTCATCTCTGGCTTGCACTGACAGTCTGACAGCCTTAGAGAGAGTGAGGCAATGATCGTCATTCCAAGGGGAATTTGATATGAAGCAGCAGATTTTATTTAAGAAGGTCTGAAGGGTGGTTACGTTTTTGGCAAGGACAGTTTGTACTCAAGTTGTGCAAGAAGGATACACCTGCCTACAGTTGCTCTGGCTTCTATTTGTGTTTTTTACAAATTTTAAAATGTTACTCTACAGCCATACAGCGTGACTAAGATGACAGAGTAAGAAACAAAGGAGTTTATACAGTAGGTTGATGACTACAGAGTAGTTCTTAAATTTACTATTGCGTAGCTCCAAACACAAGGTTATTTGTTGCACACAGAATATTTTAGAAGATGGAAGGCTGTATGGCTGGGCAGTACAACTGAGTAACCAAATGTAGTAATTTGGAATGTGAGAACAGCAAGCAAAGATAAGCTAAAATGAAGATCAGAATTCTATACGGGATGTAATTTATAATATCCATAAGACGCTGACTACAGGAGCCATAGCCAAATGTTACATCCTTTTGTTCTTTATAAGTGGCATTGCCACATTTCCACAGGAAAACCTGATTCAGCCTTTAAGGGTTGGGAGAGGAATGAAGTTAGAAATTGGAGGCATCTGTTGGGGACAAGATATTAGGATTTGCAGCAGTGCCACAGAAAATATTTAGTGACTATTGACAGGTTTATGTAGGTGGTCTCATACATGCAGAAGATACTGCCACCTAATGAGTTAAGACTTGAAAATTATCTGCGAATTAAGCTGCTATGGTAGACAAAACAGGGGTGTCTTACATTAGAGGGGATGATTCCCAAGTTCTGTTAGGCTCAGGTCATATTATGATAGGTTATGCTACTGACTCCCAAGGAAGTACAAGACAACTGAAATCCTATTAACTGCGCTGTTGAAGAGAGATTCTCAGGGGCTGTCTGTCTCCTGCAATCACTCACTGGAAGGTGTACAGGTATTAATGTATTCCCAAATACTTCATGACACTGGTTAGACTGCTGCATTCTCTTACCACCTCTCCTGTCTGCTCACAATGTGGGTCAGAGAACTTAGGGACTTGCTGGCACATTTTCAATGAGTGTCCTGGAGTTCTTAACTCATTGACACCTATGTGGTGGAGAATGCCCCACCTCTAGCAGTCTACACACCCTTCTATTCCAGGAACATTTTCTGAAAAATAAACTTAAAAGGCAATATAAATATTTTGTGGAAAAATATTAAAACTGTACAAACAGCAATGTTATCAGTAAAAAGCATTTTTTACAGTCATAATAGTCACTGCATTTGTAGCCTTTCCACAAGTACTATAATACTGTATAATGTACAGAAACCCAGAATTACAGTTTTTGCTAAACTTTCACAACAAATTTTAATATCTTGGAAAATATACAACCTAGAGATATACTGTTAGAACCCCTTTGTTAACCAGACATAAGCTGTCACCTGGCTGCAATAAATTCCTCTTTGAGTGCAAGTTTATTTACATATTTACAGAAATGTGAAAACATATGCTAATTGGATAATTAGTAATATAAATAACACTGCATATCTCACAAGATGTGCAACTTACACTGCAAATAACTACACTTTTTTCACATATAAGATTTCATCAGATAAAATAGTTTGTAAATCACTTGTTTTTTTAAGTATTATGTACATATGGAATATTACTTCCACAATTACTAATAAAAATAGCAATATCTCCAGTATAGTGTCACATAAATGAACATTGACAATGAATGCTCCTATCTCTCAATCTTCTTCTTCTTCTTTCGGCTTTATCCCGGTTAGGGGTCACCACAGCGGATCACCTGTCCGCACAATGAATGGCAGTGGAGTTTTACGGTGTCGAGTTGCCAGCCCGGCGCCCAACCTTCCACAGAAGGCACACTCACACGCACACCTAGGGCCAATTTAGAGTGTCCAATCCACCTGCAGCATGTCTTTGGGATGTGGGAGGAAACCGGAGCACCCGGAGGAAACCCAAGCGACCACAGGGAGGACATGCAGACTCCGCACAGAAGGCACCCCAGCCGAGGATCGAACCGGAGAACCTCTTGCTGTGAGGCGGCAATGCTAACCACTGCACCACCGTGGCCGCCCTAATGCTCCTATCTCTCAATATAGCATTTAAATACCCCTCAATAGCATGTAGGTCTCTGAGTTATGAAAACAGGAATATAAATATAATGAAAATATAAATAACTGGCAACCAGGAATTCATTTCTATACTGCAAGACATCCTCAGTTAACAATATTGGTGTAATTTTGTTAACCCTTTCTCCTTTTCAATACTGCCTATTAAAAGATGGTGAGTCACTTAGTTAAAGAAGCCAAGCCCAACGTTTGGATGCCATAAGGAGATATGGGTGTTAACTGGAAGTATAGATATTGCTGGAATGGATATCACTGAAAGCAGTTCTTGTTGCATTCCCCTCTACAAGGTTTGTCAAAAGGAAGGACATCAAATGAACTGTTTACAGTTATGACAATGGCGGAGGAGAAGAAGACAGTTACCAAATGTTGGAAAAGAAAAAAAAAAAAACTCAACCGTGGAGGAGCAGGTTGGACTCATAAATATGAGGAGAGGTTTTGAGGTGTCCCAAGTCTTCATTTCATTGATGTGCAGAAGAAACTCACCAAGGTACGTGGGATTGAATACAAACTCTGCCAACTGGGTGAGATGGATAATATGTTAAGAAGCATGAGATGGGTAGGGAAATCATCAAGTCTTTTTAAACACTTTTATTAAATCTTGATATTTCAAAAGTGGCATTAGCCTTGCCATCTAGCTAGATTTTTTCCAGATTATTCAAAAAGCAGAACAACTGCCTGGTAGTCTGGAAAAAGTACAGTTTTGTACCTACCATACATGTAGATGTTCGAGTGTATACACTACTGCAGTCATTACACTTGGGTTATCCTGCCGTCAGGCGGTTCCCCAGTCGGCCTGAGTTCCAAAGTCTTGGTCCGGCGTTGGTTGCTGTCGCCTCCTCCCTGACGTCAGTGCGACAGGGGTATATAAGATGCAGCCGACGCCATTTTCTTCAGTTTTTCTTGCCCCAGATGTCAGGTGCCCCTAAATAGGTAGGCAATTCCAATTGCTAATAAGACATCCATAATAAAAGCAAAAAACAACTTACAGCTACCAGCAAATACTCCCCATAGGTAGTAAGGGTAGAAGACATAGGTACGTACCAGCCATTAAGAGGGGAAGGAGGGAGGGTAACCTGGACTGCAGCAGTAAATACACTCGAACATCTACATTTATGGTAGGTACAAAACTGTACTATGTTCATCGTGTTACACTGCTGCAGTCATTACACTTGGGTAGAATCCCAAAGCTGAGGAAGGGTGGCTGGTTCTATAAGGCATTAGGGGTGGCTATAAGGCCCTGCAGCACTGCAGTGGCAAAGCCAGCTCTGGATTTAGAGTATGGAGGCAGATGGTAATGCTTGGTGAAGGTATGTACAGAACTCCAAGTTGCTGCTTCCAAAATATCCTTGGTAGGTACTCCCCTGAGGTAGACAGTTGAAGTGGCTGTTGCCCTGGTGGAGTGAGATCTAATGCTGCTAGGAACAGGTTTTCTATGGTATGTGTAGCAGAAACGTATACAATGTCCTATCCATTTTGAAATAGTCTGTTCTGAAATGGCTTTTCCCTGTGCTCCTGCAGCATATGTTACCAATAATTGCTCAGATTTTCTGAAAGCTTTGGTTTTGTCCAAGTAGAAGCGTAACTGCCTGTGACTGTCCAAAGAGTGCAGTAGTCTCGCCCCCCTTTATTCTGTGGTTTAGGATAAAATGTTGGCAGGTGAATAGTTTGGTTTAGAGCCACACTGGATACCACCTTTGGCATAAAAGTAGGGTTAGTTCTTAAAGACACCCTGTCAAAAAACAAACCAAAAGGTTCCGAACCAGCAGGTGTAAAACTCCAAAGGTTTATTAGAAAATGTAAAAGTAAAGCGCTTTTCGTCTCCCTTGGTAGGAAGACTTCTTCAGACAAAGGAAAAAATCATCAAACACAATTTAAAACCCAAAGAAAGGGGTGTGTGTTACAAAATTACAAACAGCTGCCTTAATTGAACCCACTGACATACCTTCACATTTAAAGTTGTATTACATTAAAAGCATAAATAAATGTCCACTTAGTGTAGACAGGGTGTCAAACATAAAAAAGTTTTCAAAAAAGAAACATGAACTTGATAAAAGTAACCAAGAATGTCTTAGTGAAGATTCATGAACCTAATCAAGTCAAAATGCAGCTGTTTCAGAAAAAATATGGCAAGGCATTGCGTGGAAGACACGTCTAAATCAAAACAAACAAACCGCCGTTTTCACAAGATGGTACTTCATTCAAGAACCATGCAGGTACTAAGCATGCGAAAAGGGCGGATAGCCAAACAAATGAAAAATCAGTTCACAATCGTGCCCATGAATATGGCACATTGGTTACTTTTATCAAGTTCATGTTTTTTTTTTGAAAACTTTTTTATGTTTGACACCCTGTCTACACTAAGTGAACATTTATTTATGCTTTTAATGTAATACAACTTTAAATGTGAAGGTATGTCAGTGGGTTCAATTAAGGCAGCTGTTTGTAATTTTGTAACACACACCCCTTTCTTTGGGTTTTAAATTGTGTTTGATGATTTTTTCCTTTGTCTGAAGAAGTCTTCCTACTAAGGGAGACGAAAAGCGCTTTACTTTTACATTTCCTAATAAACCTTTGGAGTTTTACACCTGCTGGTTCGGAACCTTTTGGTTTGTTTTTTGACAGTTTGTTTTTCTTCAGTTTTGGAATTGTTAGTTGTGCTCATGGCTACCGAACCCAGCTTGGGTTGCTCTGGAGATATTATCACTCAACCTTCTTTGCTGCCTGAGTCTGGATCGAATGAAATGATGAACTTAACCCAATTAATCCAGCTTATGAATGAAAAACTTGAAAATCTTTCTACAAGGGTGGATAGCTTGTCACAAGCAAACACTTCAGTGAGACCTAAAATCATGGCTAACTGTGCTCCCAGCACTCAACTTACAAGGGTGTTTGACTACCTGTAATTGTTCTGGAAATGGAGCTACTAATGAAGGAGCGAACCACACTGGTGTACTACACCCACGACAGAATGAAACTAGTGGTGAAGTTTCCACTTTTTTTAATTCTACAAATGAAGCCTCCTCCGGGCTTATAGGGCTTCCTAACATGACTGAATGGTTAAAGTTACAACCAGTTTTTGGTTCCAACCACAACGAAAGGGTTGGTAGAGGGTCGACTGGAGGAGGTGAGTCCTTACCTTTTAAATTAAAGGAAGTTGACAAGAAAATGTTGAAACTTGAAAAACTACAACTGGAAGTGAGTTACTTTGCAGAATGTAAGTAACAGGGAGTAGTACCGAAAGGTTTACGATCTTGGCAGTACCCATCAGGTTTAGAAGCTGGAACAGAATTTTACAATGAACTTCTTCCTTTATTTGACAGACATGGTACCGAACTTATGGACATGATGTGTAAGCATTATGCCATATCCATAGAAAAAAAGACAAATGAGGTCACTGGGTTGAATAATGACATAAGGACACACCCAGACTTTATGAGGTACCATTACGATTACAAGAGAGTGTTTTCATCAATTGACTAACAATTAGTTAAGAACTCTGAGGCGAAATTAAAAAAACTAAGAAGGGACATCAATGACTACAAAAATGGATCTGCTTACCCTAACCCACCTCCCTCTCAGGGTAAAGGCATTTTTGGTCATCAAACCCAATGCAATAACTTTGTGTGTCCTTATGGTAGTAAAGGCCTTGAGCCTGCAATGCGAGTAGGAACAGGTGTTGGAGAATTAGATGCATTTGAGGGAGATTGGAGAAATGATGACCCTGGCTTGCATCCAGCCAACAATTTGGCTAATAACAACCATTTTAACACTAATGACAGTAATGATTCTTTTTCCAACAGGGGCCAGAACCATCAACGGAGATACAACATGAGGGGCAGGAAAGAGAACATCAATTACAACAGATAACTTCAGCACCCGTCATTTTATCAAACAATACTGGAGACTTCAAAGTGTACAATTACTCTAATTTTAACATTAGACACGAACTTTGTAACCTTTTTAGCAAAGGACTGACCTTTGTACCTGATGAGCACTTTGACCTACCAGCGACTTTGATTGACTTGAAGTTATATATCAGAAAACTTAACCTGTCCTTGATTTTCGGAGACAAGCCTTTTGTAGAAGACCCTTTGAGGGTATCTAGTACTTACAATCCACCAATTTGCCCCACTTTATCTTTGTTTGAACACATGTGTGAGGCCGATTTCAGGGCTCTCTACATGACTAGCAAGAGGAATACCATTAGGAATGTTTCAGACAATGAAGTACAAGCCTTGAACCTAGTCAGAACTTTACCGGTCAGAGTTTTGAAACCAGACAAAGGAGGTGGTTTGGTGATCATGGACAAAGAGGAATATGATAAGAAAATGTTGGACATTTTGAACAGTAACACCTATGTTAGATCAAGTATCAACGAAATGAATATTGCATATAAAAATTTTTTTTCCTTCTTTAGGGACTTATTGATTGAAGGCTTGATCAGCATTGATATTTACAACTATATAGTGGTTCCTAACCCAAAAACACCTAACTTATTTGGTTACCCAAGATTCATAAAAACCTTCAAAACCCCCCAATGAGGGCTTTAGTCAATGCTAGGTCTTCTATTACTTATGCTTGTGCCAAGTTCGTTGATGAGTTATTAAAGAAGTATGTGTCCCAAGAGTTACAAATAGTTAAGGACTCCTGGGCTTTTTTAGAAAATGTAGACAAATTTGAATACTGTGACAACATTTATTTTCTTACAATAGATGTAGTCGACCTTTACTTCTCCACACCCCACGACATAGGGATTGAATATGTCACCAGAAACCTAATAGCACATGGAGCGGAGAGTGATGAGATCCGTCTAATTCAAGAACTATTAGACGTGATCCTGAACAATAATTATGTTGGATTTAATGGGGGCATACATAAACAAATAATTGGAGTAGCTATGGGTTCCCCTTGTGGAGCCAGCTATGCCAATTTAGTACTGGCCCAGTGGGAACACGACTATGTATTTAAGGACAACAGTTTTCAGAAAGTCAAACTATATAACAGGTTTTTGGACAACATTTTCATTATGTTTCAAGGTAACGTAGGGGATGCAAGCAACTTTGTTGAGGTTTTAAATAACAGCACTCCATTTTTGAAATTCACATTTACCTTTGGTGAAGAGACCATTAACTATTTGGATGTTGAATTGAAGAGAGACGACATCCACAGGGGTTATGTTGCTAAAACTTACAGGAAACCCACTCACTCTAACACTATGTTACATTTTTCTAGTTGCCACCCGCTACACCAGAAAAACTCAGTTTTAAAGGGCCAACTAGTTAGAGCGGCAAGAATGACTACTGAAGACTCCGCCTTCAACGAGGAATGCACCTTGTTGAAATGCATGTTTATGAGTCGTGGATACCCCGAATCACTGGTGGATGACACAATAGGAGAAGTTTGTAGGAAAAGGGGTTTGGGTTCTTTCAATCCCATTCTCACTTTGAAACAAATCAACGTGAACCTGGCAGAGTCAGATGAAGTCACATTACAGATTATTGGTGTCCACTCTTCTAGCATGGGTCAAACCATTTTTTTCCCAAGAGAAGTACAATAAAAAAAGTTTCATTACTTCTTTTTTATTAGAAGCTAAATATATTAACAATGTACTTAGAAAGAATTGGCAGTTGTTATCTTTTGAATAAGAACTCATGGAGAAAATAGGGGACAAGCCTGTTATCATTTTTAGAAAGGGCAGAAACCTCAAAAACATTATGGAAAGACCTTCAATAAAGCATACTAGAACTGAAGGCACATACAAATGTGAGACATGCAACTATTGTAAATTTATATCTACAGGGTCCACATGTATAGTGAAGCAACGTCTGTTTAAAGCAAAGGGTCGTTACAATTGTAACTCAAAATCAGTGGTGTATTTAGCTGTGTGCCAGTCATGCCCTGCCTTTTATATAGGGAAGACTGACAGAAAACTTAAAGAAAGAATATACGAACACACGTACCACATTAGGAAGAAGAGCAAGACTAACTCCCTTGCAAGACATTGTAATAACAACCCTTCTCACGCTTTTCTTTTTAAAGTTATAGACCAGGTATTTACAGATGAAAGAGGAGGACCCCAACAATTATTATTAGAAAAAAAGGAACTCATTTGGCAACTTAAAATGAAGTCTTATACGTCACCAGGGTTGAACGAAGTTACTTCTTTGACTTGTGTTTTAAAGTTAAGAAACCTGCTAAGATAAGACTTCTTTCATCATTACTTAAACCTCAAGTCTGGTTTTTAAACCTTAATTCACAAATGTTTAACTTGAGAAACATTGGTTTTCTGACCGCTGCAGCGCTTCACTGTACTTTGACCCATACCTTATTTTACTTCATTTTTATTCGTATTTTCATTTTGCATAGTTTTGTTCAGGATTTGTATGTTTTATTTTTGTCAGGTTCTGCATTGTGGTCTGACTTGATTTTTGCTTACTTCTAGACACATACATCTTTTTGCGTAAGCAACAATGAGATCTTAATGTTTAGACCCACGGTATTTTGAAGCGCTATGTTTACCTATTGTCAATGTCATTGAACACCAACAGCTGTGGATTTGCTTAGGTGTTGTGTTTCTTTCTTTTGTCTTCTGCTACTTTATTTATTATCTTTTTCGCACACAGTACAAACTCATTCGCAGAACAATGTGCCGTATTCATGGGCACGATTGTGAACTGATTTTTCATTTGTTTGGCTATCCACCTTTTTCGCATGCTTAGTACCTGCATGGTTCTTGAATGAAGTACCATCTTGTGAATCCGGCGGTTTGTTTGTTTTGATTTAGATGTGTCTTCCACGCAATGCCTTGCCATATTTTTTCTGAAACAGCTGCATTTTGACTTTTTTTGGCTGCTACAACTGTGCATACTAAAAGCTTAGAAAGTGTTCTCATCGCAGCTTGGTGCTTTACCCATTGCTCAAGGAACATTTTTAAAAAAATTCTTTTTCATATACTGTCATTGCATTCTGTTGGCGTTGAAATGACAAGCAATTTCTGTGTTAGATTTTTAACACAGAAATAAACATATTCAGTTATTTAACATTAGAAATAACATTTCTTTTATTAGAAACGCCTTTAAAATTCCGGTTAATGCAGACTCCTAGTTGAGTTGCACTGTTTATTTATTCATTTATTACTGATTCTTCATTATGCATTAGAGATGTGTACTCCTTACTACCTTTTCTGTTAAGGAATGGATATTATATTTGTATATACTTAGTTGCAAGCATTACTTCATTTTATTTTATTTTTAATCACAAGATTCTGTATGAGTTTTGTTTTACCCTATGAAAAGTTGTTTGCTAAGATGTATTTTAAGGGAAACAAACAGTATTTACACTTGATTAGGTTCATGAATCTTCACTAAGACATTCTTGGTTACTTTTATCAAGTTCATGTTTCTTTTTTGAAAACTTTTTTATGTTTGACACCCTGTCTAAACTAAGTGGACATTTATTTATGCTTTTAATGTAATACAACTTTAAATGTGAAGGTATGCCAGTGGGTTCAATTAAGGCAGCTGTTTGTAATTTTGTAACACACACCCCTTTCTTTGGGTTTTAAATTGTGTTTGATGATTTTTTCCTTTGTCTGAAGAAGTCTTCCTACCAAGGGAGACGAAAAGCGCTTTACTTTTACATTTCCTAATAAACCTTTGGAGTTTTACACCTGCTGGTTCGGAACCTTTTGGTTTGTTTTTTGACAGTTTGTTTTTCTTCAGTTTTGGAATTCTTAAAGACACCCTGTCCTGGTGGAAAATGAGGAAAGGTTCCACTGCCATTAGTGCCTGTAATTCTGAAACTCTTCATGCTGATGTTATTGCCAGGAGCAGAGCAGTTTTCCAAGAGATATATTTTAATTCTGCTGTGTTGGCTGGCTCAAAAGGAGGTAAAGTTAGCTTCTCCAAAACAAAGTTGAGATCCCAAGTTGGAGTAGGTGCTCTACGGGGCGGTCTTATGTTTTTAGCCCCTCTGAGGTACTGTTTTAACAGAGGATTAGAGAAAATTGGTGGATCCATGTTGTAATGAGCAGAGATGGCAGAGGCGTGGATCTTGATGGATGAGAAGGAGAGTCCTTTGTCCAGCATCTCAGTTAAGTATTGTAGTACCTGGGGAATGTTTGGGACAAGAGGGTCAAGGCTGTGAGCTTGGTTCCAGGCACAGAATCTCTTCCATTTATCCGAATAGGTTTTCCTGGTACTAGGCCTTCTGGCCTCCAGAATGACATCCATAACAGCTTTGGAGAGAGGCATTGCTTGATTGACTAAGGAATCTTCCATGCAGCTAGGTTTAAGGTCTTTATCTGGCTGTGTAGTATTTGTTTGTTGTGCTGAGTCAGCAGAATGTGGGATTTGAGGCAAAATCCAGGGTGGTTCTTGTGCTAAGCTCCTTAAGATTGGGTAACAGTGCTGGCGTGGCCAGTCTGGTGCAATCAGGATCATCTTTGGCTCTTCCTGCCTGGCTTTTATGAGTACCTTTGGCAGGAGAGGTAGTGGTGGGAAAGCGTATACTTGTAGGTTCTCCCAGCTGAATGACAGGGCATCCACTTTCCATGCTTGTGGATGGTAACTCCTTGTGCAGAATTTTTGTAGCTGGCAGTTTATTGGGGATGCAAACAGATCTATGTCCGGGCTCCACCATTTCTGTGTTATCATTCTGAATATTTGTGGATTCAGCTCCCATTCGTGGGGATCCATGATGTTTCTGCTTAAGTCTGCCAGTGTGTTTTTGTCTCCTGGCAGGAATTGTGCTTGCAGAGGAACTTGAAGGTTTAGAGCTGTGTTCCACAAGGTCATGGCTTGTCTGCAGAGGGGGTAGGAATGGGTGCCCCCTTGCTTGTTTATGTACCACATAACTGTGGTGTTGTCTGTCTTTAGTAGTAGTTGTCCTGGATGCAGCAGGTCCTTGAAAGCTATAAGGGCATTTTGTACAGCTAGCATCTTTTTGATTGATGTGAAGATGCCTTTGTTCTGCAGGTCACGTGCCCTGAATACATTTGCCTGCCATGTGTGCTCCCCAGGCGTAATCTGATGCATCTGTTGTCAGTGTTTGCCTGGCTGTGGGTTGTGTAAAAGGCTGTCCCTTGTTGAGGTGACAAGCTCGAGCCCACCATTGAAACTCCTGTTGAAGGCAAGGGATTAGTGGTATAACTGTTTCCAAACTTTGACAGTGTTGAGACCATACATTCTTTAGGTACCATTGTAGTTTCCTCATATGCAGTCTGGCATATGGAATTAGTAGTATGCAAGATGCCATGTAACCCAAGGTCTGCAGAATTTTTCTTGCAGGGAGTTGGGTCTTCGTTGCCATCAATTGAAAGTATTGAGTCAGTTGTCCTTGTTTGTCTGGCGTGAGATAAGCCATCTGGGCCATTGTGTTCAAGCTGGCACCTGGGAATATAATCTCTTGTGAGGGCACTAGTTTTGATTTCTTTTCGTTTAATGTGTACCCCAGGCAACGTAATAATTTTTTTACAAATGCCAGATGCTCTAGAAGACTGTCCTTGCACTCTGCTTGAATCAGGCAGTCATCCAGGTATGGATACATTTGAATTCCTTTCTGTTTGCAAAATGTAATTACTGGTGACAGACACTTTGTGAAGACTCTGGGCGCAGTAGATAAGCCAAAGGGCAGTGCAGAGAATTGGTAGTGCATTGAACCCGCTATGAATCTGAGGTATCTTCTGCTGTTTTGTCTGATAGGGACATGCAGGTATGCCTCTTTGAGGTCCAAAGTCACGAGCCAAGCTTTCTTGCCCAGCATGGGAAGAAGCTGGTGTAATGTCAACATTTTGAATTTCGGAACATCCAGGTAAGTGTTTAGAGATGAAAGATCCAGAATGGGCCTCCAGGCTTTGTCCTTTCTGGGTACCAGAAAGAGTCTTGAGTAAAATCCTTGTCCTTGCTCCTGTGATGGTACCTTTTGAATAGTTCTCATATCCATGAGTGCTGTAATTTGTTTTTGAGCCTCTGCCCATTGATTTGGTTGCAGGTTTGGCATTCCTTTTAACCTTGGCAGAGTGTGAAAGTGGAACCTGTAACCTTGAAATACAATGTTGAGAACCCATTTGTCTGTGGTGATCATTTGCCATTTGTGGTAGAAGAGTGCCAGTTTGCCTCCCAAGGGGGCTGCCAAGAAGGATTTGTTTGGCAGCTGTAGTGGGAAGTCATTGGAGCTGTTTTTTATATGGTTGGGGCCTGTCTTCTCCTTCTTTCTGGCCTGATGCAACCCATTGTCGAGGCCTGTAAGTACCCTGTGTTTGACCTCTACCTCTTGGACATCTGTATCTTCTCCTTTGAGGTCTGTCTGTAATTGGAAAGGGCCAATTCTTAGTTGGCCAGTTTCTGCTAAATCTAGGAGGCTGAACCTGTAAGAAATCCTTCACCATTTGCATAGATTTTGCCTTATGCTCCATTTTCTTTAATACGTCTTCTGCCTTAATTCCAAATAACACATCCTGCTGCAAAGGTGCATCCAATAATTTTACTTTAACATGATCTGGTAACGTATGTTCTTTTAACCAAGCATGTCTTCTAATGACAGAGCCTGTAACTGCCGCTCTGCAGGAGGCCTCTAGAGAATCAAAACCACATTGCAAAGTATGCTTTCCCACTTGTTCAGCTGCATGCAATAAATCCTGCATTTCTTTAAAATCAGGAGGATCTGATTCGGGAAGCATTTTTTGTTTTTACTGAGACGGTAAAAATTGCTAATATTTTAGCATGTGAAACTGCCAATTTAAGGCTCTCATTGCTAAAGTTGCAGATGTATATACTTTCTTTCCCCATCTGTCTAATGCTCTGGAATCTCTGTCAGAGGGAACTGGATTCTTGGCTGATGAGGCCTTAACTCCTTTGGGTCCCTAAGAAATAGTTTTAGGGTCAGCTACAGGGCTTTTATACAGAAATGTATGTGAGTCAGGGACTCTGTAGTATCTGTCAGGTTTAACAGGGGCTGGAGGTAAGGAATCAGGATTTAAGCTGGATTCAGTACACACATCATCCACAATATCTAACACTGGCGGAATAGCAAGGGGTCTGTGTTGAGGTAATAAAAGGAAGTCTCTGAGCCTTTTCTTGGATTCTGAATAAACCTGGCCTTCCCAGTGGAAATGCTCCCTCATGGTATGTAGGGTTTCCCCAAAGGAGTAGTCCTCAGGCGGTGAGGCAGACGGAATTGATTCCTCAGCATCAGAATCCTCATAAGGGGGTAAAGAGTATCCTAGGTCTGAGGATGAATCAGAAGAGATGGACACCTGGTCAGATGAGTCATAGTCTGCATCCTGTCTAGGCCTTTTATCAGGAGGGGGATGGGACCCCCTGATCAGAGTGATTAGGTCTTCGGCCATTTTGAGCATTTGTTTCTTAGGCATGGTGGCCTGTCCTGGAGAAAGCTGTATTTGTTTCTTTGACGTTAATGCTTAACTGAGTAGGTCTAAAGACACCCTCTGTAGCTGTGGGTTGCTCAGCTACTCTGGATCCCTCTGAAAGGTTAGTCTCGGTAGGCTGAAGAACTTGTGCATCCGAAGGCCCAGCCATCTCCACGTGGGAGTCAGAGGCAGCTTGAGGTTCTACAGAAGCGGTCGTCAGGGGCTGCGAAGGCACCTCGCTGAAAACCAGAGAACTGGCGAGTGGCCTAGAACAGGCTTCGTCGTCAGTTTTGGGCCTCGAATACCTATCCTTGTCTTTGCGCTTTTTGTGTATTCCAGTCGTCGGAAGTTCCGATGGCATGGTATAATTGAATTTTCTACCAAAATAATGTCGAGCAAAATCAAACTGACATTTAATAGTGCGCTTGTTAAACCTAGCACAAAACCGACAACCAGTGACGTTGTGGTCAGGGCCTAGGCATGGGATACAATAGGAATGGAAATCCTTATGAGGTATTTGCTTCCCACAAGAAATACAGTTATTAACTTTTACTGACATCGGTCTGAGTCAAGAAAAAGTTTCCCCAACGGGGTACTTAGCTTTGTAGAAGACTTTGGTTCTGGATTTGGAATGATAATCTCAGGAGACGGCTGACCGGCACTTGCGAACTGCTTTTGCTTCGGGCACCGCGCAGCAAGAAAGACTAAAGAAAATGGCGTTGGCTGCATCTTATATACCTCTGTCGCACTGATGTCAGGGAGGAGGCGACAGCAACCGACGCCGGACCAAGACTTGGGAACTCAGGCCGACTGGGGAACCGCCTGACGGCAGGATAACCCAAGTGTAATGACTGCAGCATTGTAACACGATGAACATCACTGTATAAACTCTGGCATTCTGTTTAACAAAACAAACAGCATACCAATGTTTGTTGAAAGTCAGACCCTAAAGGCTTTTTTAAAAGAAAAGCATTGCTAATGCAATGTGGTCAGGGAAAAATCAGCCATCTCACCTTCCCTGACAAGACAAATTACATCACAAAATAGGCATCGATGTGGGCGGAGAGGGCAGGGAAAGAAGAGAGAATAACTGGGATTAGGGTGGTGCCGGGGGGGTGGCATCTGTCCTGTTTCAGCCACAGCAAAAAGTGGCAACCCTAAACGCACAAATACACATACATTATAGAAAGGAAAAACAACCATAGTTAATATTTTTAATTATTTTCATGTAATATACATATATGCTTTATTTTTAAAAATTAGCAGTCATTTTCATATTATATAACATAAATTGCTCAGATTCTTGTCTTCCCTTAAACCTCATTCCACTAACTGAATATTAGTCTGCATTGTATTGTTGTCACAAATTCCATTTGTTTCCATGTAATGTACTGACTCCGTTTTCTAAAGATTTCACCTCCAGTTCTTTTACCTCCTTTAGAATATTCAGTACTCCATTTACAGTTGGTTAGATTTTAGTTTCCATTTTCTAATAACTGCATTTTTGGCACCCACTAGCATTATACTTAGTAAGGCCTTACAATATATGGGCAATTCAGATCCTATACTGCAGCTCAGAATAATCCCTGCCTTAGTTACAATCATTTGTTCTTCAATATTTCTGACAAATAGTTTGTCTGGCAGATACATATGTCCACATACACCTGCATGGTGATGGTATAGTGAGCTTGGGATAGGTAAATGACTAAATGTGGAAGGAAAAACAAGGATGTTCAGGGTCAAAAGGATGGTTAGTAGGAAAAGTGGTAGGTTAGGATGGAAAGGGTGAAGGTGAAGGATTATTTGTAACCAGGTCTGGGGGTGTGCTGGCCTCTTTGGCATGGGTGTTTGATGCACAGCCACCCTGCCCACCCATTTTGCTTTGTGTTTATTTAACGGAACCCCTTCATTTTCCCCTTTCCTTTGAGTTGTTTGCATAATTTGGGGTGAATGGGGGTACACTACTCTGGGGCTGATCTGGCTATTTTGTAGTGAGCAGTATGTTTAAAGTTGCTTGTAGTAGTTCTGTTGTTTAGTGAGCATGTACAATGCTGCCAACATTACTGTGGTCTTTACAACCTGTGTGTGCTAATGTTTATGTTAAGACTGTTTACAA
>NC_056734.1:604234415-604269415 GCF_019279795.1 Protopterus annectens | reverse complement strand
TTCCTGACTGCCTTTGCCTTTCAAAGGTGGCTCCATTGAGACTTCTCTTCAGGACTCTTTTTAAATGAGAGTATCCTGCAAGAGGCACCTGCTCCGTAGCTGTTATCCTGAAGACACACTTTTTGGCAACAGCAGAAACAACTCCAGTATCAAAAGTCACTATATAACATGCCCCTCCCCCCAGCTTACATCCATCAGCTCTAACATAATCAGATAGTTTAAGCCCAAGACAGCCCATTTGCATTCAAGTGGCTGCGGCCTGGTTGACAGCTCACTTTAAAATGATAGGGCTGGAGGGTCACAGACCAGCTAGATAGTGTTGCAGTGTAATCATTTTGAAAGAACAGCCATTGCAGAAGAGTATGTTCAGTGATCAACACAAACTGCAGTCCCAACAAATAGGATTTTAGGGTGGTGAGGGCCTATTCTATGGCAAGGCAATCCTTATCTATATCTGAATAATATCAATCAGCACTGCTGAATTTTTTACTTAGCTATAGTCTCAGACTAGACCAAGCGCCTATGTTTACCTCAGAGGCATGTATGTTTAGTAATTAATTGCAAATCTATGAAGCTACTACAGGTTCTGCATGCACATATACTTAAGCTGCTTGAAGACATATTTTATTTACTTAGTTATGTTTGTTTATGGGGTAGTGGGCTGATTCACACAGGATCCAACCTGTTTTGCTTCAACTGCTTATTGAATCTTCAAGGGTGCCTTACCCCTGTGGTTTGGTCTCCTAGGAGCCAAACAACAATAGCAAAATTAGAAATAAATTTGCAATAATAGACAACCAAGCCTTAAAAAAATAAAACCTTAATCTGTTTTGCATCCAGATAGGCTTCTGTGAATCTGGCGTGGGGTCTAAGAACTTACTCAGTGCACCTTTGGAATGTTAGAAGTCTCTGAGAGACTAACAGGCAGGACTTTGCAATGGAAAATCCATCTGGTGCAGAGAATGAAAAATGAGGCATGGCTGAGAAAAAATGGCAATCAGTTCATCCACTCAAGTAATAGGATAGTAAGCAAATTTAGAAATTAGATTAATTTTTTGAAGTTACTGAAAAACTTTATAGACTCATCAGGCTTGGGGACCAGCACAACATGGTTATTTCAGCTCCCTATTGAAATGTCGGCAATCTGAATGCCAAGTGGCAAAAAGCCGAAAAAAAAGACTGAAAACACAGGAGAAGAGCAAATCTCGAAAACCTCCTTAAACTTTCTTTTTTGAGGGGACCCCTTCACGATCCCCCACCCCGAACTTGTATGTAAAAACTCCAGTGACACCTCTGACTTCCTATATGCAACTCCAATCATTCAGCCATTCAATCTCTGTGTTTTGGAACTCGCTGTAGCGGGTCCTGAAATTTCAAATGGCTATTGGTTACTTCATTTACTTTAGAATTCCTCTATAACTCCAAATTTGGGCATTTTCTGTACATCTTTCTTAACTGCTTGACAATGGGATTTTTGTTATTCAGCACGGTTTCAAATTTACCGTCTCATCAGGCACTCTTTTTATAGTGTGCCACATTAAACTGGCCCTACCAGAAATCTCTGAAAATATGCCTTTATTCTGAAATACAAATTCCCTTACTTCCTGGTTTCAAGACACTGATGAAATTCCATTTATTTTGAATCCAGCATATGCTGTAGAGGCCTACACACTACAGGAACTTCTGGTAATTATATTTATGGAGTTTAACTGTTCTGTTTTCCTTTGTCCTGGCTGTCTTGCCGTATATCTTGCTTCACCTACATTTTCTATAATTGCAAAAGGTCCTTGTGCCACTTTGCAAGGAAGTTGTTTTCAGCAGTAGGTACTAATACAAGTATTTTATCCCATGTTTTAAATTCATTGATACGAGTATTTGTGTTGTGCTTATGTTCTTTTACAACATGCATTATTGCTTTTAACCTGTCCTATAGATTTGTAAAATGTTCTATCACACTTTAAAGAGAATATTTTCTTCTTCTATGTTTCTTTTGCTGTATCTGGCAATCCACAGGGATATCTGACATATAGTGGTTCAAATGGTGTGAATCCATTTGCAGTTTGAGTACATCCCCCCTACTGCAAAGAGAAGGCTATAGCTTTTCCCAACACGGACTTTAAAGTTTTATTAAAATGCTCAACTAAACTCATCTGTCTGATCATGACATACAGATGTCCTTAGCTGTTTCACTTTAAAAAAAAAAAAAAATCAACATCACTTTGGAAATGAATACGTTGTCCTGGTGACAAAAAAAATTCTTGGAGAATTATGTTGGTGCTAAAGACCAACTCTTCATAAGGGTATTGTTTCAGGGAATGTTGATGCATAATAAATGATTACCATGATATACTTGTGGCCATTAATCTGTTTTACAAGTTGACCTATAATGTCCACTGCAATTCTTTCAATTAGGTCCTCAAAGACAGGTAAAGGTATTAAATGGTTCTTAAACTCTGAATTGGATGCCTTCTTTTGGCATTCTGGGGAGGCAGCACAAACATTTTCTACATCCTTCAAAAACATCAGGCCAGTGAAAATTAACTACAGTCTTAGGTTCTGTCATATACATTCCTAAATGACCAACAAAAATGTGTTATCTTCATCACAAGTGTTCTGTAAAAGGCCTTGTAACTGTTCCGTCTTTGATTAAATAATTTCTTAGTTTAAACTACTGTTTTGAACTGTAACTGCTCTCTTCTGTTCTGTTCCTTTGCTGAACATTTTATTCTTGTTTAATAGTCTCTAGCACTACTTAGTTTACATCTTCCAACTGGGCCTTCTTGAAATTGACATGGATTATACGGTGGTAAGTATTTTTCATCATTATTATGATAAGTACTGGAAGACCTGGCCTATTTTCCTATAAATACAGGTAGAGGCTTTCTCCCTTCATCTAGTTAATCCTTCAGAAAATGTCAAAAAATGCCAACTCATGAAAATTATTTCTGCCAGGAGTGCAGGTATTTTCCCTTTCCCTACTTAAATGGTATTCTTATTTCTTTTACCTTAAAAGTCTTGCTTCTGTTTCTGACTGGATCTCTGCATTGGTGTACCAGGGAGAAATTTAAGATTGTGTTCAAGTTCCTCTTTCTCTTTTTTGGTTTGAGTTTGATCCCTTCCCGAGTTTCTACGCCTCCGTCTCTTAATGTATTCTTACCTAAAGGACCGTCCCTGCTAGTCTTCACAATAACCTCTTCGATCAATTTAACAACTGGAGCCTTTTGGTACGTTTATCAATGCCTACCAACAACAGATAAATCTGGTCTCTTTTACGTCTTCTAGTCCAACACCTTTTTATAGGGGCTATGGTCTTTTGGTAATTTCTCCAGTGCTCCTGCCACCCCCCAGTCTTGCATACCTCTTTGAATTGAGGAGAATCATGGCCACATCATGTGTTAAGTTAGGCACTAGAGTTGCTAGCTGTAGCACTGACTGCAAGGGTATCTACCTGTGTTACAGGGTACTCCTCTTTCTCTGTGTACACAGTCATTTTATGGCTGCAAACACACTGTATTTGAACTACTATAATCATACTCCTTGAGTCTAACAACAGTTGAAATTCTATCTTCTATCAGAATAATACATTTAACAGATTTAATAACAGCACAGTGGTATAAATCAGGCGTTTCAATTCTACTAGTTGAAACTTCAGCATTACTGCATTCCACTGGCATGCTTTCAGGTACAATTTGATGGTCAACATTAATAGCTTTAATAAGTATATTATTGCTGCTGTGCAGCATTTTGTTATGTGCCATGTTTACATGAAATTTTTAAATGAGAAAAACCCATGCTTTATTCTGGAGGCAAGGAAATAGACTTAGGTGAAGGCTTACTATTAGCCCTTGGTGCATGCAAGTCTGCTTTGGAGGTTGTGATTTCACCTAACAACAGATGTTCTCCTGAAACAACTAGCTGTTCAGAGAATAGGGTTACAATGAGAGACTCATTTTTAAGTTGTTAGGGAATACCCTTTTAAATTCATCTACAACCAACACTTTTTTAGAATTTTCCTTACAGTATTTATGTGAGATTTTCACCACACCTTCAACATTTTATTAAATCTGTCATGTATAATCTTGTAGATATGCCCACACTGAATATTCAGTTATAAAACAACTGAATGTTTTTGAAGTGAAGCTCCTGCCTTAGCCAGGATCTCCTTTTACAGCTTCTGATAAGTCACCTGCACTAGTATAATAGAGACCCATATATCTTTAATATGTCACCAGTTAAGTCTGAGAACAGTGTCTTGGTCCACTCTATTTGGGGCCATTGTTTTCTAATCATGTACTCTCACACACTGTCATTGCTTGGTCCTCCATTCTAAGTTTCTTCAGTGGTGAACTGAATTTTTGGGTTTCCCATGAGGTGAACATTTGGGTCATTATAGTGGAGATTTGCTGCAGTTGGCTGGATAGGGTTTGTCTTATATGTTCATAGGTAAATTCTAGGACATCAGTCTGCAGACTATTACATGCCAAGCCAACAACCAGATAGTGACCAAAGGTGAGAATCAAACTTTGTACCTGTGAGGTAAACACCTTAACCATTATGCCAATCCCCAACTTCCCCACCCCCAGTATGGATCCTTGTAAGACACCAATACTTACTGGCAAGAAGGTGGCAAAATCATTTTTCAATTTCACTGCATGTGCTCTATTTGACAGGTAGTTATTGAACCATTACATGGGATGATATTTTATTTTAAGAGGATGTTTTGATCGAATAAAGGGTTGATTGTGTGGCATTGTTATATCTGGTTGGTGTGGATATAAGTTGAGCTAACATGCACAGATGTACATTACCGGTTGACTTTTCAGATTTTATGGTTTGCCAATCTACATTAACATCACCCAATATTATTGTTTCACGCAGTACAAGGCTACCATCATGTGTGCTAGTGAAATGGGGTAGAATAACACGACTGTCAACACATACAGAGTGGGTGGAGCATGTCACAGGAGGTTGACACAGTGGGTCTCAAGATGATGGGTTCTGTGCATCAGGAATTACTTCCTCCTGTGATTTGGATAGGATGACATTATACAAACATGAATGGAGTATACTCTGCTTTGTGTCTTAAATGGCAGAGATGGTGTGTGACTACAGGGCTATCATACTGATGAAAAACGCTGGAGAGTTGCCTGCCTGTGGAGGCTGGGTGTCATCATCACTACTGACAGAGGAAAGGGTGGATGTGTTAGACTACCATACACATTCTGTTCATCATGCAATGGCATCTCAAGTAACTCAGCTTCAGACAACAGTGCCAGTCTGGGCAATGATGGTGTCAAGGGCACTTGTCTGCAAACAGGAAACAACATGTGGCATTAAAAACCATGCAAGACTAGTTAGTGCGACATCACAGAACAATCAGTTCAGTGTTGCACTGGACAGTGGCAGATTGTGCCCATGTGACTGACCAGCACAAATGCTGATTGATTCTAAGTGCTGCCTGCATGCCAAGTGCTAGCCATATCAGGTGGCAGAAGTGGTCACTCCACAGGGCATACACCATGGTGAGTATGCCATCATCAGACACAATGTACATATCTGTTGCCGCAGCCAGGAGAAAGAATCCTGAATGTACTAACAGCCACAGGCAACAGGGACCCCCCCCCCACAATGAGGATGGAAAGCACGCATACCACATAGCCTCAGATTTATATGAGGGTAAACCCACAACTTCAGCCTGTGTCATGGCTGGATGTCCACACAGGAAGGAGACAGTGCCAAAATGTCATTTTACTAAAAACATATACTGGTGTAAGCATAAGTACTTTTGCTGTAATATTCCACTGTCATGTAAGTAAGGCTGTCCTTCCAAGAAGAACCATACATTCCAAAATTCTTCCTCTGTCATGTTTACATGCATGATATTCCTGTGAGAAAACATAGTCAAAGTATTGTGTTGGTCAGTGTAATGTTTACTTCTGCAGTGCTGCTGTTCTGAGATCTTCTGCAAGTGTTATTATCCTAGCAGAGCATTCACTAAGCAGGATGGATTTATATATCCTGATGTCAGTTCTACTCCTTCAGGGATGCTCCTAGCACTGCTATCCCCCTGCAGGGATACGAGAAACTCCTTCTTTTAGCCTGCTGCTCTTACGTGTCCATCATGGTTAACCTCAGCTACAGTGGAACATCTTTGTCTTGGCATAGAGCAACATGTTGATGACACACTTTCTGCACTGGAGCATGAAATACTGCCCACCCACAGCACTGATGTAATGTACTGCTGTCTGCCACAGTTGATTTCTTAAAGGCTGGTCATTCTCCCCTCTCCCCAACAGGCATTACCATGGGTCCTGAGTGTCTGCAACAGAATCATTCTCAGCGGGGATGAAATCATCCAGCTTCTGCCATCCACCTCAAGCTCTAGACATGCATTCACTTGTCAACACAAGAGACATGGCTACAGACTACACTTTGGTGAGTGGTAAGATAACAGCAACCAGCACAGGATAACCTAGGTATACCATACTAAGTCAAAGAAATATCTACAGGTGTCTGCATATCACTATATTTCACTGTGATGCATCTGTGTCTTGAAGCAAACTTGGGGCTTAGGCTTGTGTCGCTCATCTCGTGACAGGCACCTGCACAGGAGTTTGACAAAACTATTTACTTGGTGTTTCTGTGCAGCTGCATGCTGGGCTGCCCATTATTCAGGAAATACTTCATATGCATGATTAAGATCTACCATTTTGCATCTTAGGAGTGTTTCATAATTTTCTTAAGACATTTGCATGGCAATGACTACCTCTGTAAGTGTTGGGCAAAGAATGCCTACAAGTGCACAAATAACAGAAATATTGTGTTTAATCTCTTTCATGGCCATTTCAGGAAGTTGCTGATGGATTGCAGTGGAGATCTTTTCCATAAAGCTGATGTCAGGTATGACCTGGCTGAAGTGCTGACTTCAGCCATGGCCACTGTCAGGACATGGAAGGAGTGTAGGCTTTTTTATGAAAAACTGTACCACCACCCTGATAAGGTCTTTGCATAGGAGATAAAGGTTAAGCAACAACACCCTAAATGGTACTGGACTGTATTTTTGTCTTCCTTCTGGCATGCTTGGGGAACAGCTCTTGCTACCGGTAAGTTTTGTTTTAGTCAACATAATCTCAGTCAGCATAGCAAATATGTATGCTCTACGGCATTGTGCTTCTATGCCAGGTGGGGGTAGGGGTATGAAGTACATTGTGTCAGCTGCTTTTATTATGTGCTTCTGCAGGAACTTTTGTTATGTTGCATGGTTATGGTATCCATGTTACGGTGTCCTTGCACTACCTAGTGTGTCCACGTGTGTACTAAGGCCATATTTGTTTGTAGGTATACTAACTTATACACAGGAAGGCACACTTGTCTACAACCTTCGACACAGCTACTGCAACATACATAGGGAGTGCAAGTTGTCATTCCCGTTCTAGAATGCTTGTTTACACACATCACAGTTCTCTGATTTTATCCTTTCTCTTTCAGCAGGATCAGAATCTGACATGAGCCATATCACCTACTATAGGAAGGAGGCAAGGATAGCAAGCTTTACAGGGTTAGCTATACTTAAAATACTGAACCATGTTGCAAATACATCCATTCCATTGGTATGGCAGGTTCAATTATGGCAAACTTCTCATTATGTCTCCTCCCTGCATGTCAGATGACAGCTGTGCTAAGCAGGGAGTTTAACCACAGCCTGGTCCTTCTAAGGCTGTAGCAGAAAGTGCCTCAGTGCTCTGTGTGTGTGTGTCTGTGTGTGTGTATGGGGGGAAGCTGACCTCATACTGGCAAGTAACCTGGCTCCATTCCATGAAGTGGCCCAGCAGTGGCTGACACAGGTGGTGGTGCCTGCACTAGAGAAAGCAGTGGGCAAATATGGGGTCAGAATGGACAGACTCTAGAGCATACTATACACTTGCTCACCCAGCTGGCTCTGACCAATCAGCAGCCAGAGGATGCCTCCCTAATTCATCAGCTGGGGAAATGGATCAAAGTTATGGGCCAATAGGCTGGTGTTGCAGATGTCATGTTTCTGTTCACACCATACCCTATCACAGGCATTGTAGAACCCTTTCCTTTTGTTTCATGCCCCAATCCTGTGCATTGTCTAACCCTTAAAATCACCATTTGTCAGCCCTCTGTTTCTTAACATCCCACATCTTACCATTCTACTGGGTGCAAATCTGCCTTTGTTTGTCTGTGAGTCTGTGCATCTGTTATCTGTCTGCCTCTGTACACTGACCCACTCCCCTTCTCCTCCCTTCTCTTATTTTCCTTTCACTCTTTCCACTCTCAAGGCCTGTACAGTATTCTTTTCAGTTCTGATGAGATTTGTGCAAGGTGGCAAATTGCTGCTCTATGGCTGGTGTCTTGTATTTTAGTGTAAACGTTTTTCTTCCAGGAAGAGTCTACTTATAGATATTTGCTACGCTTTTCACTTATGCAAACTAGAGGGCACCCACCTGCATTATAGCACTTCCAGAGTCACTTGAAATACATATTTAGTACATGCACTGCTCTGCAATGCTGCCAAGCTGAACATGCCTTGAGCAGAGTGCAGCACATCTATGAATTCCAATATGCATTGCCAATTTAAAGTAATCATCCAGACAGCATGTTTTTAAAAGATGGCATGAAACTGAAACCTATGCAAACATAGGAACAACATGCAGACACCACACAGATGGTGACAGGAGGTCAAAACTAGAACCAGGACTTGGGAACTGTAAGCAGAGATCTTAAATACTGAGTCACCATGTATATCATAAGCTATTCTAGTAGTGTAATCAATGACTGTAATTCAGTTCCACTCACACTAAAATGAAAAAACATACGCGCACACAATTTCACTAAATGTGCACAAAAATATGTTTAAATGACACAAAAGCTCTACATTTGCATATATCAAGTCACTACAAGTGATATTTAGCAAAATTAGACTGAAAAGTTCATATAAGAAAGAAAACAAATCACAATGACAAGAAGCAAGTCAGAAAACAGCACTACATGCAGAATTAATGTAATCCTAAATAATCTAGACAAATATAAAACTGAGATTAAACTAAAACATACAACTATAAAACCCTAGTCCTAGTAAACCAGAACTTCTCTCCCCTAGCAGGTTAACTAATGAGGCAACCTTTCTTTTATAGCCTCAGAGACCACGACCAATAACCACTCTGGCCCCACCCTACAACCTCCCTGCAACTCAACTAAAGGCCTACCTCTTCTCATCAGCCAGATGTCACTGCCTCTCATCCTTCCATATCTACTAACCTGAGCTGCATCATTCTCTCTCTCTCTCTGTCTCCTGCTTGTAACACTCTTACTGCCCTCATACGACACTTCTAACTTACATAATCCTTTCCTTAACACTTCTCCTTCCATCTACTCTCAAACTCTAAAATACTTCACTCTCACGCAACTATATTATCATTCCCACTTAAACACAGCTGTAATTATCAGACAGACACCTCACTGTCTAAATGAGGTTTGTCTTGCTTTATTATAAATAATGTACATTACCAATGGCATATATTCTCTACATTTTTTACTTAATTACTGTATTTTACAGATGCGTATTTTCAATGCACCCTTGCTATCTCTCCATAAATATAATTCTGGCTTTGTATGTATTCCTGGTCTGAGATTGAAATTGATCACTTTTGATCAGTGTTTTGTCTTGGAAATCAAGTTTTAAACAAATGAATGAATGAATGAATACATACATGCAATTAAACTATCTGAGTATAATCTTCACTACTAAAATAATACCATGCTGAAACTGTGAGAAGAAAATGTTTACCAAGAAGCTGGCCTGGCACTATATAGGGTTTCATGGCAATTAAAGTAGTGATCATCTTAAATCAAATTGTACAAGGTCACTAGAAGAAGGGAAAATATTTTTTATTATAATTTATAATTCAAAAGGTGAACTCGATATAATGCAGTGAATCATGATTATGAACAGTAAAGTGGGATTATCACATGTCTAGGGCATAACGGAGAGGCAACCAGTACTACAAGTTGCCAACAAACAAAGAAATTTTAACATGGAGTTTTCAAATTAGAATAAGAAATACTGTGATGCCAGGAAGGCAGCAGTTACAGAAAATTTAGGAACAAATGTGGGAAAAGTTTGGCGAGGTCACAGAAAATGACTTTTCACAGGCCTCAAAATATTGTAGCGAGATATTCTGATAAAATAGTTAAGGATATTATTGAAACATTTCAGTGTTCAAATACTTCCAGAAAATCTGTTGTTCGAGGTTGTAGTACAGTGGGTTCTAAGACTGCCATTTAATTTACATACATATCTGATAGTGGGGCTATTAAAAATATTATATCAAACTGGAGGATTTTGTCAGCATACACAGACATTCTTGAAAAGGTGGGGAGTCAACCATGTTTTATCGACAAAAGGGAAAATAATCTAAAATAATTAAGAATGCAAAAAAGACTGTAACTGTAATGGAACCAGGCAGGATACTTCTAAGCATTTTTCCACCAATATGTTTAGGCTTAACGGTGATGATTTGAATTATTATTCCATGAAGTACAGTAATCATACAAGTCTACAGGTACTTTCATATGTGGTTTTGACTTTGTGGTCTGTATTGGTAAAACAAGCGAGTCAGCTGAGGTGTAGAATTTATGAACAATTTTTTCTGGGTGAAGTTTATGCCCCTATACCTGCTATCACGCTTCCCCCAATCGTACTTGAGCCCATTCATTCCCTAGAGGTGTGGATCCTCCCAGGTTTACACAGGTAACAGCTTTCCAGGGGGACCATCAATTAAGTAGTCACGAGGGTTGCTTGTGTCCTCAGTGCTACCCTGGCAATGAGAATGCTTTTACTATTTACCCTAACCCCTTCCATGATGGGGTGGATATGTGATAAACAAATCACCATGTGGGCCAGAGTACTTTCCCTTTACTCAGCAGTAAAGTAAACTTAGCAGAGCAGATACATCTGCAATAAAGAGTGTGAGCATCTTTACATAAGGTAACTATGTATAACATATGCATGGTGTTCACTGGACTTTGTTCATTTCCACTCTCTGGATGATTTGGATGGGCATGTGATTCCTAAGGCATTATAAAGTTTAGTTGTATTTTTTTTATGAAACTGCGGTGGTGGTGCTGCGGTAGTGTTGTCGCCTCACAGCAAGACGTTGTCCTGTTCGATTCTCAGCTAGAGCGTCTTCTGTGTGGAGACATGCGTGAATGGGCGTACCTTCATTGAAGTTTGTGCGTCAGGGCCGGCAACTCGGCATGTAAAAATCGACTGCCAGTCTTTAGCGGACCACAGTTCCGCTGTGGCAACCCCTAACCGGGAAAAGCCAAAAGACACAACAGTTGTATTTTTTATGGAATCTCTGTGGCAATTATTACTGAAACAAAGCTCTTATTAAATTTAATAGATTTTTTGAAACTGACAAATCATTCATAATGGTCCTTTCCTCATAGGATTTATCATAGCCTGTTTCTTTGCATACCTTCTGTTTTTCCTTTACACACTGTTAGGAGTATTTTTTTTCAGATTTTTGTTAAGTTCAATTACTTGGTTATCTTTGATAAATGATGAGCTTATAATGAATCTACAAAAAAGACTATGTAACTTAGTCAATATTCTAGGTTAAGCAATGGATTTGCATATTGCAAAATGCATCAGCTAGCATGAAAGCAGACTCCTGTCATTTAGCCATTTATTACAAGAGGTCCAATGGCCTTGTTACAGCCTGTATCTCTAAGACTATGACAGTTTGTAGAAACAAAGAATGTTAAGCGAAGAGCAATCCACACACGCATACAAAAAAAAAAAAAAAAGAAAGAAACACTAGATTCCTAGATGGCTGCACTCTGAAAAGTAGGTTAATTAAGCAATAACCCATGCCTGGGTGTGGGTAATGCTGGATTTATCCACAGTTGGTATGGTTTGGTCACGAGGTCGAAGCCCGAGTGGCCAAACAAAGACAACCGTGGATAAATCCAGCATTACCCACACCCAGCGTGTATATTATATTAATGACATTATTTAAGAAAAAAAAAATACTTACTTTTCTTAAATAATGGCATTGTATAATGCCTCCCGTGCTGCTCTTCTGCAGCTGTCTGGTATTCTGCAGCAGTTCTGATGTACTGCGCATGCATATGCTTACATAGTACATCAGAGCTGTGGGTGGAAGCAATGGAAAAAGCAAGATCTCTGTTGCTTTTTACAAAGTGTCTCGCTATGTTAAAGGAGTTTAACATAGCGAGACAGCTTTAAAAAAGCAACGGAGAATCTCTGTTGCTTTCTTTAAAGCTGTCTCGCTATGTTAAACCCATTTAACATAGCGAGACAGCGTTAAAGAAAGCAACGGAGAAAGGAATATCTCCATTAGTTTTTTTAAAGCTGTCTCGCTGTGTTAAACTCCTTTAACATAGCGAGACAGTTTCTAAAAAGCAACGGAGATCTTGCGTTCTCCGTTGCTTAAAAAAAAAAAAAAAAAAAGTCTTAACTAATGGAAAAAGTTCGGGCGACCAGACCTTTTTCCATTAGCGTAAGTCTTTGACTTACAACGTGCATGCTGACCAATCAGCGTGCACGTGTTGGAATATTAATGGGGGGGGGGTCATTGTATAACTGGAATTCTTCAAGTGTGAAAAAAGTGGTATATATAAGCGAGTAAAAGCCAACAATACTGGTAAATTTCAGTTACTGGCTAGACTCTGCACTGCCTGTATATCAGCAAAGAAGAAAACTGAAGAAAGTAAGAGAAAATCAAGTAGAAAAGGAGAAGAAAAACATGTGATGGGGAAAGAGCCTTGTAGGTGTTCACAAAAGCAGCAGTTTGGGTTTCATCTTCAGCCTAGGATATTACAGAAACAAAAAATCAAATCCATTCAGAGATGTGTAAGATTTATACAATCAAATGACAAAAGTCTGGAAGGAATACAAGAAGCTTTAAGTAGATATTCAAATAAGCTGACAAAACTGTAGAAATCAGAGGTTGAAATGAAGGAAGACTTGCTGAATATGAGACATCTCAAGAAGAACTGCATCAAAAATAGTAGAGCTAGAAGAAAGAATATGTAAAGAAAGCCTGACATTTTCTGCTACACCAGAAAATTTTGACGGAAGAGACTATACTAATTTTATGAAAGTATTGGACTGCTATTCCAGAGCAACCAGCAGCGGGCTTAGGTCAGCTGGTGCCCCAGGCAAAAGGGCTACATGGTGCCCCCCCCACACCACCCAGGTTCCCCCATCCTGGTCTACCTACACCAAATAAATACTGGAAAAGCACCCCTGCTACAGCGACGCCCTATGCGGATGCCTAGTTGGCCTCTGCCTAAGGCCGGCTATGAGAGCAACATTTGTTAACTGGAAGGGCAGGCAATTTGTATGCTCCTAGCCTGTCAGTGAGGAAAAAAAGACCTATATTAATAAAGATACATACCTGCAGTAAGAGATGCTCCTACCAAAACCGTGGCAGAAGAGAAGCATATTACAAATTACTGACACCAGAGTGTTTGAAAAATGATTACTCATTGCACAACAGGCAGACGAGAAGTGACATTATCACTGCAAATTAGGCGATGTCGAGAAGCAGGTGTGAGATTTAAGGGGAAGGTTTACACTCCTGAGTGTGTTGCCCTTTGGAAGAGCTGGTAAACTGAGGTTCTGTCTGCTTGTGTTGGTGACAGCTCAGGTTGATGGAAAAGATCCCATGGCACCTATCAAATACAGTATGAGTCTTTTATTTATAATACAAAAAAATAACTCTTATTTACAAAATATTTACATATTTGCAAATATTTACAACTCTACAAATATATAGATATACAAATATTTGTATACAATCCCTGTTAATCCCCCATTCTTTTTTCCATAACCACCATCTGATTTTACTTAATATTGTTGTTAAAATCCATTTACCATTAAACTTAATTTAATTTATCCATACAACACGTATAACATAAAATAACTTCATATGTATTATTTTATTTACTTCTATTCTCATAATATCCATATTTAATCATCTCCATGCTTATTTCATCCACTTCTTTTATATTTTCAAAAAATCTTATTTACATAGTCTTCCCCATAACTTTTTTTTACTCTTTTACATTTCAAAAAAAAAAGAAGAAATGTCTTACAATAATGTTGCATTTGTGGTGTTGATCTTCATCTATGCTTAACTGATGGGTTACGGTTCCGATCCTTGGAACCAATCTGGCTGTTATATAGCTCGTGCCAGCCAAAAAACTCTCAAGCTAAAGGTTTACCCAGAATGCCCCTCTCTACATTACCTCAGATCGAGTTTGCAATTTTATAAAAAGGAATATATATCCATGTCCATATATACACCTAAATAGAAATTAACCGCCACGAAAAAACAATGTACAAGGAGTATCCTAACCCAAGACCCAGGACAAAAATTGCTCTGCCGGGAGTTCCCAGGAGGGGGAAGGAGGAAGGGATGTCAAGAACAGATGAAGATCAACACCACAGATGGAACGTTATGGTAAGACATAACTTCTTTATCTGATGTTGTCGATCTTCATCCATTCTTGGCTGATGGGACAGAGTCCCCAGCTACTTTAGATCCTGGGTGGCCCTATGAAAGAATATTCCTGAGAACCATAGACCCAAAGGCAGCTCTTCCCCTGGAGATCAAATCCAATTTGTAATGAGTGATAAAGGTATGTGGAGTAGCCCATGTTCCCGCTGTGCCTATCTCGTCCATGGAAGCCTTCAAATGGAAAACAGCTGATGTAGCCATGGATCTGGTGAAATAAGCCTTAACTGGCAATGATAATTTTAGCTTGTTTTTTGTTATAAATGAAAATAATGCAATCTCTTAGCCATTCTAACAAGGTAACCTTAGACACAGATTTTCCTAAGGTTGTTCCAGCGAGGGAAATAATTAACTGATCTGATTTCCTGAATTCCTTAGTTCTATTGAGGTAAAAATGTAACTGTGTACATCTAGCACGTGTAGGCAGTATTCACCTTTGTTGGTAAAATTTGGAAAGAAGACTGGTAAGTCTATAGTCTGACTGACGTTGGAATCTGAAACCACCTTTCAAAGAAAGGATGGATTGTTCCTGTATGGATTGGCCCTGAATGTAACTCTATCCTTATGGAAAAACAATGAAAAAATCGGCTACAGGAACAGCCAACAACTCTCATTTCTGTTGTTGGCTGTTCCTGTAGCGGATTCATTTCTTATGGAAAAACAAGTAAGTGGGCTTTGAACATAAGGCTTGCAATTCAGATACTCTTCTTGCAGAGGTCAGAGCTATAAGAAGAAGTGTTTTCCAAGACAGAAACTTCAAATCACAAGTAGCTGCTGGTTCAAAGGGAGTAAGTGCCAGTGATTGTAGAACAACAGTCAGGTCCCATGGTGGTAGAGGATCTTTAAATGGTGGCTTTATTCAAATAATTCCCTTGAGGAAGACCTTACATAGTCTATGTGAAAAGAAAGACATTTCTCCTAATCCATTATGAAAATTAGAGATGGAAGCTAGAATTACCTTAACAGTAGAAGCGGAAGCTCCTTTTGCAAAAAGGGTGGCCAGAAATTCTAACACATTTTCTACTGGAGCTGAAAAGGGATTGAGATCATTACCACAAGCCCAGATTGAAAACCTGTTCCACTTACTAAGGTAGAGTTCCTGGTGGATGGTTTATGTGAGGCAAGCAAAATTTTTCTCACTGGGGATGGTATATCATTATGCCTGGTGACTAATGGAACTGGAGGAACCAAGCAGTTAACCTGACACTTTGAAGACTGGGATGCAGCAGTCCCCGAGGGTGAGACACAAGGTCTGGAACTGGGTCCAGAACCCATGGACGGTGAACTAGATGAGGCCATAGGAAGGGAAATCAAATTTGTTGAAGCCAGTAGGGTGCAAAGAGAATTGCTTTGCTTCTAAACCTGCCTGGTTTCTTGAGAAAAAGTAGACTTAGACTGGAAGTAGGAAAGGCACAGGAGACCTGGGGGCCAATTGAGGGGAACACATCTATCAGGGACTCCCTGAGGGGGGATCAGGGCAAAATAACTTCTGCACTTGTTTTGGGGTGAAACAAAAAGGTCACAGCAAGGCTAGCCCCAGTGATGAAAGATCTTCTTCGCTATAATGGAAATGACTGACCACTCATGAGGCAATAGAATGCATGTGCTCAATTTGTCTGCTATCATGTTTGAACTCCCTGGGATGTGTGTTGCTATCAGAAAGCAGTTGGAGGCAATGGCCCACTGCCACACTCGGAGGGCTTCTCGACAGAGGAGATAGGATCTGGTTCCTCCTTGACTGTTGATATATCAGACTACAGACATGTTGTCTGACTGAATTGCAATTGTTCCCTGAGGGAGGGCACAGTGACATGCTTGCAGCTCTAGAAGCACCGTCCTCAACTCCTCGATGTTGATATGCAAATTGGCCTCTAAAATGGACCAAGTGCCTTGGATGGTCTTTCCAAGATAATGCCCCCCACCCCATCTGGGACGTATCCGTGGTCACTATGGCTCTGGGTTGAGGAGGGACAAAGGGGTGGCCAAGAAGAATTTGCTTGGATCCCATCCACCATGACAGGTTCTTTTTGCAGTGTCTGGTGAGAAATATGAGATGGTTCATCGAGTGAGTTAGTATGGACCACTGAACTAGTAGCCATTGTAGTAATCTCATGTGATATCTTGCTAAAGGGACCAGAGTTATCGCTGCTGCCATGGACCTTAATGCTTGAAGTACCAGTCGAGCTTGATCTTTGTTTGAGGTCAGGAGAGAATGAACCTGAGATTTTATTCTGTACACAAGCTGTGAACAGGTAGGGAGACTATGCAATACAGCATGTTTAGACCAGCTCCGATAAATTCCATATCTTGAGAAGGGGTCAGTTGGGACTTTGTCTGACTGATCGTGATGCCCAAGTCCATGAACAACAACTGCAAGATGATTTCTATCGCTCGTAGCAATAGATGTCTGGTGGAAGCTGTGATGAGCCAGTCTTCCAGATATAGAAACATCCAGAATCCGTGCAGTCTCAAGTGAGCTGCTTCTGTTGCTATACATTTGGTGAACACTCTGGGGGCTGTGGTGAGACCAAAGGGCAGCACCCTGAACTGACAGTGACTGGCTCCTAGCCAGTAACGGAGAAACCTTCTTGAACGTTTGTCCGTTTTCATGTGGTAATACGCATCTTGAAGGTCTATACAGCACATCCCATCATTTTCTTCCAGAAAGGGAAGTATTGACTGAACCATTACCATCTTGAATGTGGACTGTTGAACAAATTTGTTTAGAATGCTGAGATCCAGAATGGGTTTCCAGTCCCCTGTCTTTTCTGGCACTAAAAAGAATCTTGAGTAAAATCAGGATACTCTTTGGTCTCATGGGACTTCTTGGATGACTCTTTCGTCTAGCAGCTTTTGAACCTCTAAGGCTGCTTGGTCCTTCTGACTGGGTGGAACATCAGGAAGCCTTACTTGAGATCTTGGGTAAAGGGAGAACGGGATAAGGTAACCTCTGGAAATTACTGTCAGCAGCCAGGCATCTGTGGTTATATGTTGCCAGGCTGATGGGTGCAAAGAAAATCTTCCCCCTGACTGCTTCCAGAGGTAAGAAATTTTGCCTCATTTCAAGAACTCTGATAGGGTTGGCCAGAGAAGGACTCCTTGGATCTCTGGTTTTGCGGGCCACCTCTGCCTCTAGGACAGTGTCTTCCATTTGAACTCCCCCCTTTGCCCCAAGGGGAGTCAGTACCACGTGTTTCCTGGAAACGCATCTGGGGCTTCTTAAACTACATCTTTCCACTCCTCTGATTCCTAGAATAGCCTTGTTGAGGAGCATAAAAACATATGCCAAAAGCAGACAGAGTCTTTCTGTCTTTCTCACACCTGGAAAGAGTTTCCTTAACTTTGGGGCCGAACAAAGATGATCCATCAAAGGGAGCATTGATAAAGTAAGAAGAATTGAATGGTTCAGCAAACTCACACAGGCACATCAAAGCGTGTCGTCGAAGAGCAACACCTGAACCGGCTGACCTGGTTGCCCCCTTCGGTTGCATGTGCAATGAGCCTCATGGATGAATTAGAGGTAGATGCTAGGGTAGCTATCTGGGATGCCACTTTTTCCTGGACCCCCTCAGCTACAGTTCCTGCCAGGGTGTCTGACAGCTCCTTGATCAGATCCCTTTGGAGCCTAGTAAAATGTGCCATGAAGTTCAAGGACCTGATAGTAAAGGTGGATAATGCATAAACTTGCTTCCCAAATCTGTCCATTTCCTCGACTCTCGGTTAGGGGGATGAACAGTGGAACTTTCCTCAACTAGTTCCTTTTTAGTGGCAGCCGCCATCACCATGGCATCTACTGCTATGCCTTCCACCTAGTGTTGGTGATTCTCGGGTGCTGAGAGTATTCTATCTGGTCTCCAGGAAATTGGTTCTATGGAATCAGGAATCTTCCAAGCCTACTGAGTGATCAGCTTAATATGATCGTCAGTGGGAGGAGTCAACCAGGAAGTAAATGGGTGAGCTCCAAAGGCATGCAAGAAAACAGACTCTTCAGAGAAAGGGTCTTTGGACTTCCAGTTATCCCTCTGTTTGAAGATTTCCAAGATGTCTCCAAAAGAGATCTATGAGGGGTGATCAGTGGGAACCCTCCCCCTCACTGAATTCTTTGTCCTCGGTGACAGACTCTTCAGGGGAGTCTAGGTATTTCCTCTTACACAGTCTCTTCTGAGGAGGCTCTTTAGTGGGAATATCTAAGGAGGACTTGGAAGAAGGGTGGTCTTTGGATGCTAATTCTTGCAGCCTTAGAGCTTGCTGTTCAGGAACTGAGGTCAGTGTAAGCTCTGGTAGGACAGGGGTCAGAGGGTTAGACTCCAGTAACACAGGAGCCAACTGAGAAGTAGCAGTGGCCAAGGCTCTCTCCATGGCCTGGAAAGCAGCCCCCCCCCCAGGAGGGATGGGAGCCCGCAAGAAAGACCAACAAACTTGGAATGGGGTCACACCCTACCCCAAGAGACCCATCTTTAAGCCTGTAGATGAGGAAATACCTGCAGCTGGCACAGACTGACGTGGTAAAGTCGACTCTGAATAAAAATAGGAGACGATTCAAATCCCCTGGTCCCAAGGCAGAGGACCGATCCTGGGGGCCCATCAGTTCTGATGGCACCAAGGGAGACAGGGCCGTACCCAGAACAAAGACAAAGATGTTGTTGGTGCCGAAACCATTGGACCTGTGCAGTTGGAGTCAAAAGCTCTAAAGCCTGTGAGGATATTAGAGGAGGAATATATGTAGGGGTACTGGGAGAAAACTCACCTGCTCCAGTAGGGCGAGGGGTTGAAAAGATGAAGGAAGACCCATGGCTGTCAGAAGCTGGTCCACCAACCTCACAATATCAAGTTTGGAGAGACTCCTGGTGGAGCAGACAGACGATCCTGAGGTAGAATCAAAGGGGCTTGGAAGTTGACCCAGAAAGAGGTTGATCGTGGGAAGAGCATCTTGGCCTGGGCATATGGAATCCTTTAGTGTTTGGCACCAGGGGATAAATTATGGACTGCAGCTCCATAGGAGATGTCAGCACTGATGTGGTAGCTGATAAAGTCAGTGCCGATACAGAGGACATAGTTGGTACTGGTGCCAAAGTTGGTGCCGGTGTCGTAGTCGGTGACAATGTCGAAATAGGTGTTGACAGCACTGAAATAGCAGTTGGTGCCAAATAGTCAGTACTTTCTGAGATTTTTGGAACCTTAGATTTCGGTTCCACAGAAGATCCAATAGAAGAGCTTTTATGCCTTTTTGGTGTCTGCGCCGATGGAGATGTCAGGATTGAGTAACTAAATTTTGAACCAGAGGCTGGAGTAAACTTGTCGGCCTTGGCTTCTTCAAAGGGTGCTTTAAGCAGTGCTTTAAGAGTAAACTTTTTCTTACATTCTGCCAAGATTCTGTTACTAAGGCCGTGGCAGATAGAACAGTTACTGTCAAGATGTGATGCACCTAAGCAATACACGCATTTCCCATGTCTGTCAGACTTCGGCATTTTCCTGCTGTGCTCTTAGCACTGTTTAAAGCCTGTGTAGATTTTTGACTTCTTTGCCACGGTAAGCAAGAAAAAAAAGAGGGGTAGGGGGTTAGAAAAGACAGACCCACTCACACAGAAAGAAGAATCTACCAGCGATGGTAGGAAACATTACCTATTGGTAAGTTAGAGGAGGGAAAGAAAAAACTACCAGCTATGGTAGACGAGAAATACCAAGTGGTATAAGGGACACACAAAAAGCGCAGACACTTGACAACAAACTAATTGCATTGCTAGAAAAAGGTATTAAAGGAGGAAAACTTTAAATATAGAAAATTACAGTTGTATTTCAAAAAGATTATACTTAGCTGTCTATGCAGAACTATTCACAGAAACCCTGTATAAGCATGTTAATAGCTGCATAGAGGCAGCTGTACCCACCAGGAAGAAGTACAGAACTAACTCAAAAAACAAGCCAACCTGGTGGAATCACAAAATCAATTGGATGTATAACAGGAGGAAGAAAATCATGGTACAAATTAGGAGGTGCAGCACCCAGCAAGATAAAAGCACTCCCATCAAACTAAACAAACAACTCAGAGGACAAATAAAATCTAACAAAGCCAAATTTGAGGTACATTTGGCCTCCCAGGCCAAGGACAACCACAAAGCATTCTTTAGCAATGTCCACAACCTCAAAGGCAATACACATCTGTGTGCAGAGCTCATTGTAAATGGAGCCACCTATACTAAGCCAGAAGATATAACAAACCTCCTGGCTGATAAACTCAGCTTCAACTTTACTTTTCTCTCTCCGTCAACCTTCCCTCAGGAAATATCATCAAATATAACTCCCCTTATTATCACTAGGGAACAGGTCCTTAATGCTCTCTCTAAGACCAAGAACACTGCATCAATTGACCCAGACAATATCCTAGGATGCCTTCTAAATAGTATGAAACATGACCTATCAGGGCCTCTGGAATTACTATTTAACTGTAGCCTCCAAACAGGCTTTATGCCTTATGAATGGAGAAAGGCAACAGCCATCTATAGACCCGGGAAACTACAGACCTATAAGTCTCACTAGTCTTATATGTAAAGCCATGGAAAGAATTATCATGGAGATTATCAACAGAGATATTGTAAACCTCCAGACACTGGACCCAACCCAGCTTGGTTTTGTTAAGGACAGATCATGCTTACTCAACCCGGTGCACTTCTTTGAGAAGGTCACCAAATCAATGGATGAGGGAAAAATTGTTCACACTGCCTACAATAACCTGGCCAAGGCATTTGACACAATACCCCACTCGGGCATTGTTGACAAACTCAAGAGGTTAGGTATAAACCCGTATGTCACCCAGTGGATAGCCAACTGGCTCTCAGACAGGACCCAGGATGTTAGTATTGGGGAGTCCACCTCTACAAAGAGGACAGTCGCATGTGTAGTCCCTTAGGGATAAGTCCTTGGGCTGCTCCTTTTTGGCATTTACCTCTCAGAAGTCAAGGCCAATGTCAGTGGTCTCTGGCTGAATAAATTTGCAGATGATTACAAATTAGGAGCTGTCAATGAATCTCACACTTACAAATGTTCTACAAGAGGGGCTGACACAGACAAACAACTGGTGTCAGAGAAATGGACTAAAATGAAATGCCAAGAAATGCATAATACCAACCTTTGGGAAGTCATTCATCCTTAGTAACTATCATATTGACAACACCCCCTTTAGAGCTGACCCAGTAGTCAGGGACTTGGGGACACACATATATAGTAATTTAGTCTTTGATCATCACACGTCTACAGTGGTGAGGAAATCACTCTATGTTGCGCAACTTATAAACAAAGGTATGACATCCAAGTCCAATTATATCATTTTGTAATATATTTCATGCACCATCACATTCATAACTAATGTAAAGCATATATAACTCATTGGACATCCATGTCTTACATTACTCTTTATATATACCTCTTGGATTAACCAGCTATTTACAAGGAGTTTTACTTTATTTTTACTTTATTCTTAATATACTCTGACACACATCATTTTCTAACTATCTCACTTATATTCATTGATTATTACCCATAAGATTCCATGTCCAATTATATCAAATGCCTTATTAAGGTCTATGATAATTGTTGCTTCTTGTTTTCTATTCATCATATCTTCCACAATTTCTCTATCTTTAAAAATTCTTGACAACCCTTTCTGTTTATACTATATGTGCTATTCTCAATATTTTCCACTGTAATTTTAAATCTCTTTTGCATTATTTTTATAAAGATCTTATAATCATTACTATTCAATACTAGTGGTCTCCACCTTTTTTAATAGTCCTCTATCTTCCTTCAAACATATGAATGCAAGTATTCTACTACATAATTCTTTATATATAAACCCTTCATTTAAAATTCATTGAAAATCTTTAAAAATACATTTTTGCCAATTCCGTACATTTTTATACATTTCATACTTATTCCATCTCATCATGTAGCCAAATCTATATTTACTTGTCCTAAAAGTTTATCTAGCTCATTTAAGTAAATATCTTTTCCAACTCTTTATTCTCTTTCTGTTATGTTTTTTTAATTTCAATGCTTTTTTTTTCACTACCTTCTTTTTTCTTTAAACATTTCTTGTACATATTATACAATCTTTTCCTGAATTCTTTCTATTTCTCTTTTTATACTTTTTATTTATCTCATTACATTACCTTCTTCCTTTACTAATCTGCTTAAGTAACTTGATACTTCTCTTTTGCCTTGTAAATCATATATTTGCTTATATAAAACAATTTTTGCATGTTTCCTTTATTTCTTTCAAGCAATTCTTTTTCTTTGTCAATGTACTTTCTATCATTATGTTCTAAATCTTTCCATGTATTGCTATACATTATTTTATTTTACAAAAAAAGTATTTTATAAGATGTAATTTGTCTTTAAGAAGATTTTGATTTTTACTAAGGGGTTTATGTAATTATTTTTCTTATTCATGATTCGTTGATCTCAGTCATGTACTTTTTTGATTTTGTTGAAAAAGATGGGATTGTTTGTCTCATGTTTTCTGATGAAGTTCGTTGGTAATTAAAAGCGGATGAAAGACCTAAAACTTGTGGAGTCTGGCTCTGTTTTTTGCTTTTGGTTGGTGTGTTTTGCTTGGTTACTTAGTTTTGTGGAGCTGTGGTTGAAATTGTTTGTTCTTTTATTTTTCTCTCTCTCTTTTTCTCACATATTGCCACTGTAAAAACATTTTTAATATTGTCCTTAAATATCATTCACCATTCAGAACATTTTTATAAAATGTTCTCATAGTAATATGATCTTTCTATTAACTGGATTACAAATCTCTTTCCTTCTTCATTCCAGGCTTTCTCATTTATCCATTTTATTCCTTTGCCTATTTTTATATATTTCTTGTTTTCTATATTTCTAGCCATATTGCAACCTGATGAGAAAACCCTGCTTCAACTAATTCTCCTTCTACTAGAACTAAACCTTTTGTTACTATAAAATTATCTATTTCAGCTCTATACATATCCCTTTTGTAAGTCCATGAATTTTTGTCCCAAAGTTTTAAATCACCACATCTTATATCTTTTAACATTTTTCTTATATCATTTCCTTTTTTTACACTTGCCTCATAAATCACAAGTAAAGTGTCCCATTATTATAATATTCATATTTATCACTAAATAGTCTAAAATCTGATGAAATAATAAGCTTTCTCTTCCTTTACAATCAGTAGAAGCATATAATGCTATAATTCTATATACTTGTTCTTTCCATTTTAAGTCTACAATGGTTAATTTTCGCATTTTGCTAAAGTTACACGTAACATCTTTACTGCATTTCTATAGAATATGGCTATTCCAGAACATCTCTCATTTCCAAATTCCAGATTATCTTTTCTCTCCATAGTTTCTCTATTTGTAATCTTTCTTCATTCGTTAAAAATCATGTGTCTTCTAATATAATTACATCTATTTCATATGTATTACACCACTGCAAATTTCCTATTCTTCTTACTATATTCTTAATACTATACATATTTACAGAAAGCACTCTAACATTTTAATTTTCCCTTTTCTTTAGAGCCATGGTTTTATAAGTTCATAGGTAGTTACTAGGCTAGCTTTCCTAATAGGCCATTCTAAGACTAGCCAATTTTCTTTGCAAAGGTTAGAGTCAAATGCCTTAACCATTACACCAAGCCCTATCATTAGCTGTACATATTCTTTCATCTATTTCTTTTCTTGTTTTCTTTTTTACTTATCCCTTTAAATTTTCTTTTTCTGTCTTTTACCCCTTTACTAATAGATTTTTTTCCATTTTACTACCTCCCAATTTATGTCTTTATAATTTATTTAAACTTCTTTTATATCCTCTTCATTATGTTTTCCTCATCTAATTTTTCTTCTATTTCTACTACTACTAAACATTCTTCTCTTTGTTCATGTTCTTCTCTGTCTTTTTTCTTTTTCCTTAATATTATTTTCATTTTTGCAATCCATCCATAAATGTCCAATTTTGTTACATTTATAACATTTTAATTCACAAGTTTTGTATCATGTCCCACTTCCCCACAAATATAACATTTTGTTTTGTCACAGTTACTTATCAAATCTCTTTTTCCACAAAAATTATATTTTGGGTTGTCCTCAGTATTTTACAACATCCCATTCCCCTCCAGATCTATCATGTTTGGTATATGTATATTTTTTTCTATTTCAATTTTTAACATGGTACTAAAATCCCAGCCACCAATCCATAAACCTATTTTCTCATAAACCTTTGCAATGGCCCAATGCCCAGTACTTCTTTACATAAATCTTTTAAATGCACTTTCAAAAGCTCTCTTTCTACCTGTTTGAAATTCTACATGAATTTTCTTTTTTATTTCCCTGTTAAATGCTTTTATCACATAAAGATCCCATGACTTACAGTGTTTCTTTTTTCCAAATTCTTCAAGAAAATTTTTCTTGGAGAAAACAGTCCCAAATATAATGTCACAAAATGTCTCGCTGTTAAGAATAGATGCTCTTACCTCATGTGCTTTCATATCCAAAGGAGCTATTAAATTGCCCCACACTTCATATCTGTCCATTTTGTCTTCTTTACTTTGAATCTTTACCACTTACTTCCATTTTTCATTTTCTTCTGCTTTCTTTTCTGCTACTCCCCTTTTGTCTTCTTTTACTTTCTCTAAATATGTTTTCTTTTCCATCTCATTGCTATTCTTAAGGATTGCCTCTGCATCCTCATTTTATATTTTCTCCATAATGTCCCCCCAGGAAACATATCCTTCACTTTTTGGCTCACTCTGCACCACCCTTTACGTAAATTATCCTACAACCCTCCCAACTGGAGGGTTGCAATTATACATCTATCATTTGCTGACTCATCTCCAAACAGGTTTCTTTGAAACATTCCCTCAGAATCCTGCACACATTCTCAGGTCTTGGTAATTGCTTTCTCCTTCATTTCTTTCATCACTCAATCAATTCCTTCTCTATCTGCCTCCTTGTTTCTCTGGGCCACCTCTGCAGATGAAATGGAAACAGGAAGTGTTCCTCCAACATGGGTCCCTTTCACAACAATGACAAGTAGGGGAAATTCCCTGATGCCCTAGCCAAATTTCTCCTAAGAGAAATACCACCTCAGTTTTCCCCTGAAAAAAGGCCACTATCCACTGTAAAAGATACTTAAGATGTTATCCACTATCACAGCTTTTTCATACCAACCACATTCATGTATAATCTTGGCAACGTCACTCACAATGAAAGTTATGCAAATTAGTTTTATACCCAAAAGTCTTAAAGGTCCTACAACTCATGCTATGTCATGACAGTGGTTATTCGGAGGAGGAAAATTCC
This sequence comes from Protopterus annectens, assembly GCF_019279795.1. Lineage (NCBI taxonomy): Eukaryota > Metazoa > Chordata > Ceratodontiformes > Protopteridae > Protopterus > Protopterus annectens. The sequence continues at coordinate 604,243,518 of NC_056734.1, read as the reverse complement.
AGTGTAGGGTATGAAAGGTACTATCAATCTGCTGAGTCAGACAAAAAGTGACATCAGTTTTTTTCTAGTTTTCCTTATGGTACCATTTTATTGATGTTATTTCTGTTCTCTTCTCAGATTTGGCCATATTGCAGCACATTTTATTATTTTTTAATAATAGATGTTCTGCTTTCCTTACATGTTAAGAACACATATTCTATTTCATATGACACAAATATCTATTAACATAAAAGCCAAACCATTTTCCAGAAATTGTCAGAAAAAAAGTGATATTAAGTGCTTATTTTAACACTCTCTTACAAGAAATAAAAGCAATGGCTCTCCTGTGCATTAAATTAATGATAACTGATGCACCAAAAATCAAAGTAAACTTGTATGCCCTCCTAGGATGACAAAGAAAGGTAGTGGACACACTTGTGTTCAGATGACAAAGGAAGGTAGTGTGCACACGTCTGGATCACAAAGGAAGGTAGTAGGCAAACCTGTGATTGGATCACAAAGGAAGGTAGTAGGCAAACCTGTGATTGGATCACAAAGGAAGGTAGTAGGCAAACCTGTGATTGGACCACAAAGGAAGGTAGTGGGCACACTTGTGAAAGGTAGTGGGCACACTTGTGTTTGAATGACAAAGGAAGGTAGTGGGCACACTTGTGTTCAGTTAGCAGTCTGGTACTTAGGTCAGAACTACTAATTCTAAGAGTAGGTACAGCTTTATTAAAGAAGTAAAGAAAACTAGATGATGTTCATACTTTCCCAGAATGCTCTTATAGAAAGTTACTTGAGCCAATACATAAAAACAGCTGGTGAAAGAATAAGGGCAATATCCTAATCAGACAGCTATACAAAATGGAGCCCTCTTTGACAAGGAAGTACTAGAATAGTATGATCTGACCACTTATATGATGGCAAAAATCTTGAGTGAGGAACTTCCCAGAACTCCATCAATGTCCCTTCCTAATCTCAGGGAACCAAAGGGTGACATGCACACACACGTGCGCGCGCGCACACACACACACACACACAAAACAGATGGCCTCCAGCACGTCTCTTTAAGGCAGTGGTTCAGTGATGGGATAAGTAGATTTGCTTAATATACTTCCCACACTGCCTTCTGCCATTTGACTATGGAAAGGGCAGGGTTCAACTGCTTTTTACTTAGCAGCTTTGATGTGGCAAGAAATAATTCTAGAGTCCAGTCAAATTTCAGTTTATAGACCTTAAGCCGACTAGTAGAGTGACAGTACATAGGAATTTCAGGATCACACTTCCCAAACATTTGTAGTAAGATTATCTAGGATACCTCCTCTTGCTCTACAACATTCTGTGGTTTACAGCCAAAGTACTGCTCAGTTTTGTAACAGCTCTGACATCATCATCACGCAGTCGTTTTCTCCTTCCAGCATTATCAGCAATAAAGGGCAACAAAAACATACACAAGATTTAGAAAAATATTAATGCTATAATTTGAGGTAGGAAAAGAAGCATTGGCACAAACAAGGGCAGGGATCAACTGCTTTTTACCTCTATACCTTCCTAACCACTTCTAACCTCTCCTAAAATACTAACTGTATATGCTACTAAAGCATTTTTGCACTTTATGCATAACCTACCCAGGCCAACCTCCTTCCTTCCTCACCTCTTCTAAAATACTAATTGCATAAGCTACTAAACAGAAATGTTTTGCTTTTTATACAATACCCCAATTTTTTCCTGCTGAACTTAACTGAAACTGTTAATACTTTTGCTATTTTAGCAATCTGATATTAGCATTGTAGAATATTTAGAAACCTGTTAATTGTTATGTTATCTGTGTCTGAACTCTTACTTGTAATTAAAATTGTTTCTGTGGAGCGTTTCTCCCCGGGCCTCCACTGAAAATGGGCCCCCAAGCCCAGTGGACCTCCCCGGTAATCAAACTGAAATAATAAATAAACATTCTTCATGGTAGGCCATGCCTAATTTACAACCTCATGCTTACATGAGAACAGAGTTCTAATCCATGAATGCATAACAGATTACATTATATAAATGGGGTGATGCCTGTGTATATGGGTACATCATTAACTGCTTGTACTTCTACTCAGAAATAACCCAAGTGACAGTAAGGACATACCTTTCAGTGAGGACTATCACCACTAGGGAACATGGATATGTTTGAATGTTACCCCAAAGCTGCTACTTCAGACTTTAATGGAAATCAAATTCCGTTCTAGAAAGCCTATGAGCAGAAGCACATGTGATGAAAAGAATACATTCAACATAGTGTTACAGACTGTTTAAATGCATATCTAGGCACAGTATGGCTATTCCATGAAATATGGAACACTTACAAAAACGCCCATTTGTGCGTAGTAGTGCTTCACAAGAGCTACTAATTCCTGAATAGCACAGATTGCATGCATTATTTTTTGCTCACAATTCAATGCTTCACAGCCTAGCCATAAATAGCATGTAATTCACTCAGAAACAGGACCATTACTGCAAATTCGATCCTGTGGTTAGGACTCCTCATTTTCATAAGGACCATTTTTGGTCTCATTATAAGTGAAAATGCTTTTCAGAAGATTTTCCCACTCCACTAGAACCAGCCGCTACACAAAATTAAGAACAAGCAAAACACAAACTTTCAAACAGATGAAAAAAAAACACTTTGTCAGTATATGTATAACAGGAAATGTTTTACAGATGCTGGCATTCACTTGGTTTTGTTTCAAGGATCCTGCCCCATGTGCAGTGATTCATCACTTCATCATTGCATTCTTCCCCTCCAATGTTCTTATGGTCAGCCACTTTAGCATGATAAATACAGCTGGTGCTGTGACAGAGAGGGATGAAGCCCAGCCTACTAACCAGGTGACCTACGTTCAATTAGTGGTTTGGATGTCTGGGGCGCTGATAGAAAAGGATGGGTGTGCCCACCCTGGGAAAGGTGGCACACACTTGGGTGCACCTCATGGTTTATCCCTGGCAAAGGCAAGGGACATGCAGGGGGCACTGTTCTTAAGAGGAATATGTTGGGAACATGAATTAAGTCACTATGGAGATGGGACAAGACACTAGCATTTCCTTTTGTATACCTTTTCCTGGACATCAAACAGGTGCATGTAGGGGATGCAAAATATTAGTACAAAACACAATGCTGTACCAAGACCCTCAATCTCAACAGCATCAAATGTGTGTCAGGATAAGAACTGGAGAGGAAGGTGTGACAGTAGGCCTGATGCAATAGGAGAGGTCCTGGGGGGCAGCTAATCACCAGCTGCAAGGAACCAAAAAAAAACCCAATTTTTTTTGCAATATTCAGTAGACAGTTTCACATATCTCCTCTTATGTTAGGTTTTCTAGTAAGCTCAACTCTGTTGTCTAAATCACCACCCTCTGCAAAGTTTTATTCGTTGCCTTTGCCCAAAACAATGACATCTGCATAAAATTATTTTTAAACATACTTAGAATAATTTGTGTAGAATACTTTCATAGCTGTGTGACTGTTTACATCATTACATTTTCTGCTTCTGTTTTAATTTCTTTTTTGCATACTTGCATTGGGCACAGTTCTTGACCAAAAAATGTCTTCTGATCAATCAATCCAGTTACCAACTTAATAAGGAAATGAGCAAACAAACGTGACATCGTGCTAAAAAAAGAGCCCTTGTGGTAACAATTTATACGTATAATGGCATTTAAACAAACATTTACAGAAAGCTAAATGAGATAAAGACTTAAGGCACTGAAACAAAACACAGACTGGTAATCCCTATGAACTTGTAAGTTATTAATGAATATTCTGTTCACCTCAGTTTTCTTCCTGCTCAATGTAAAAGTGCCTTATCATGAAAGCTGACATAACTTGGAACTTTAGAGACTATACCTACTAAACAAGTAACCATCACATTAAAACACAATAATAAGTAATTCCTTTTGAAAGGAACAGATGAACAGTTCTGAAATACATTAACTACAATGCAAATGTTAATATATTTGCCAAAAAAAAAACTGTTGGTAATTTTCACTGGTGGTCTTATAATAACTATGTGCATTAAGACACCTGAAAGCTTGCATATAAAGTTTTTTATTGCTATCTTATGTGCTGCGATTAAACACCTTAATGTGCAAGTAGAAGAGTGGTTCTTCAATACCTTAACAGAAAATTATGCAGTGTCGATCGTAAAGAGAGAATGTAAGAAACAATACAGCAGCAACACTGCATGGTGTGACAGTATTAATCACGTATGTTACATGGCAGACACAAAGGAATTCAGCTAAAGGCAGAACACTGCAGTAAAAACAGAATTATTATGGACATAATGCAAACATTTAATGTCTGTTCACTAACAACTTGTAAAAAAATAACGCTTGCATATCTGCGTTAAGAACCATCGGACTATGTTAACATTTCTTCATAAATGTAACTGAAAAGCCTACTATATATACTCTTGGTTTGGGAGAAGCCTTCTTGGACTACTTCTACTCCTAGTGTACTGCATGATAACTCTAGCTTGTAAAATACAGAACATTAGCTATCCATTTACAGACAACCTGTAACACTAATATATTGGAACATGGTAAAGTGTGTGTGCACGCTAGAACAAAATACATGTGTTCTTACAATACAGGGAAAGTACATTCCACACTACAGATTAGTGCAAACAATCTTTTTACCTTAAAATAATCTCTTCTCAAGAAAATTGAGTCAGTGTATGCCCAAATAGGCACTACAAATGATTATGAATGAGTCATAAATAAGATTATCTAAAAAACCTTTACATTCTTGTGGGAAGGGATTTTCAAGCTTTGCTATCATGACCTGTGGTTAATGCTGAAACCCACTAATGTTGTAGCATGTCTTGAACATAATGGGGCAATATGTCTATTGTTTTAACTTGTAACATCTGCAAAGTATTTTTTGTATCTGCCTTGTACCAATGACCTTCCAGAACTATCCACCTGTTCTATGACAGTTCAACAATTTTCATGACATTTATTCTCCTGATTTTTTTTTCTGGATTCTTGTTCCAAGATTTTGTACCATCTTTAACAAGAAATATATACAGCATTCTCTCTGAGCCTGTTCCCCTCAGGTTTTCTATTGTGCTCTCTTACCTCCACACATTTCTCCTTTTTGTGAAGAACCTGACATTTGTACTTTCCTTAAACATTTCATACATTTGTCTCTTATGCAGTAACAACTGTGACAACAGCATACTTTACTCATCAAAGCTTTTTCAGAAATAGTCCATGTATTATCTTTCAATGTTTTGGTCATTTGTCTCTAGTTTAACCTCCATTCTGAGGAAGCACTGTATAAAATCAGATGCAACAAAATGATTTATTTTACTTCTTTGGAAAAAGTCTACTAGGCACAAATACCTCTTTTTTGGTGGGTGACTTAGGAATACTGATTTAGTTGAAACAAAGTGACAGTAAGGTGTTTATTTACAGCTCAGAATCGTAATTCATTTGCCAGGATGGGAGGTGCGTGTGTTATCAGTGCATCCTACAATGCCATCAATACACCCCTTCTTATAACACTCTCTCTCTCTCTCTCTCTCTCTCTCTATATATATATATATAGAGAGAGAGAGAGAGAGAGCGATCACCGTGTGACATTTGTCTTTTCTACTCTCCTTTCCCATCAACCTGTCACATTCAAGCTATTTACATAATAATTCCAGGAACCTATTTCTTCCTATTATTTTTCATTGTAAATGATAAGCAGGTTAAATTCCACATTTCATACCTTTAACTGGTGAACCAGCCTTACATAGCTCAGTCGGTATTATTCCTTCATATTTTTGAGAGCAAATGCTATAAAGCTTCTGTAAATGTAAACACTAGCAATTTGGCTGTCACTCAGGTATACACAATAAAATATTCCTGTGTCACACAATGCTCATAGCAAAGCCTGGAAAACGAGAAACACAGGCAGCTAATCTGAAACCAGTCCATGTGCCGTATTCATCTACATGCTGATTGTCTTTGAAAATGCCACTTGGATTTTGTGGGTTTCAGTCCACTGAAAAGGGCTACCTTGTTTAAAGTTATAGGTGGCAGACAAACTGAATATACTAACAGAGAAAAAACAACTGGAATTCAGGTCTTTGGAAAAGGGTAAGCACAAACTGCATAGGGAAAGATGGGAATTGTGGGAACAATACATACAGAGGGGGATGAGGTTTAAAAGAAGGCAGGAATTAAATGAGCTATGTAATGTTTGACTGAAAATGATTGGGTAGATTATAAGTGATGCATAATGTTTGCGTCAGTATGCTTTGTGATGTAAAATGCTTACAACTAGGATTGTGTTGGTGTGGTTTGTTTTCATTTATATAGATGTATGATTGCCTATGTTGTAAGTGGTGATGGTTTAAAAAAGATGTCTTCTGTTAAAAAAAAAAAATAAAGGCAGGAATTGAATAATTTATAAAATGTTGCTTACGTTATATGAAATATAGCAATATATGTGATGTATAATGTTTGTAAACGTGAACTTGCTAATATAGTTTTATTACTTTTATATAAATGTAAATTTGCCCATGTCACAAGTGATATTCAATAAAGGTATTTAAAAAATGTATTACGTAAAGTGTGTGCAACCTTCTTACCTGGGTTGAAGTCATATCATCTTCTACGTCATATTCATCCTAAATATAAACAAAGCAACAAAAAGGCAGTGTTAGTGGATTTTAAAGTTTACTACAGGAAGTTCATACTGATAACTGAACAGTGATTCATTATAAGATTTGCAGTAACGCAAGTCGTTTGTTTTTTTCCCATATTTGCATGTTTTATTTTTTTCTAAAACAAAACCATTTTATTAAGTTTTCATCATTAACAATAAGAATAAAATATCAACATAGCAGACAATATTTGATGCCAATTAAAAAGTTAACTTGGTCCACTCCTTAAACAGAGACATAATCAGCTGGAAAGACCTATTATCAATGCACACTCCTTCATGCTCTTAAACAAATACAGTTGCAGCTCATCCAAAAGACCTTTGGACCAGATTTTGGTGGCTCTTTTTTTGTAACAATGTGCACTTACAAGCACCCTGCAACAGTGGTACTGGAACACTGATTACTAAACTGAACTTTATGCACGCACACTGTAAAATAATAAACCAAACAACAAAAATTATGTCAAATACGTTACTGTAAAATTAAATAAAAATGGTTCTAGTCATTGGACTAGCAGGTTCTTCTTAATACAAGACAAAAAAGTAACAATTAGAGGAAAAAATGCCTTTATTTTTAAAGAAAATTTCATTACACCTCTGTTATATGTGAGAAGTTTAATAGAAACTATATCACTGAAGCCCTGCCCCTTAGTAGCATTTAAAACAATATGCCATTTAATCATGCATCTAATTAAAATATTTATGTAAATTCCATCATGGATATTTTTTTTATTAAATATTGGTAAATTCTCCAATTTCTCCATGCAGTTAGACTGACAGCAAGTACAATTATAGAAACTCTCAAATCTTCTTTGCAAGAGCTACCTGAATACAGGATTTCTTAGACACACAGTTCAGCAATGTCAACTCACAACCCGCGTGTAAAAGCCCAAATTCTACTTATTACATAATCTGCTGTACAGTTGTTTTACGTAATATATTCTGGCATTTTTGGCCACAGGATTAAGGCTACATTTTCCTTCCCCTCCCTTCTTTCTTTCTAACCTGTCTTCAGTCATTTCATTTCTTTCATATTCAGGAAGATGGGCTAATCTACTGACACATTTGAGCTGAGCATTGACCCAGACCAAAAGTAATAAAAATTGAACAAAGAATCATACCAAATTCTGAGTACATCCTTACACAGGTAACAAACAATATAAAGTAGCAGCAGAACTGTTAACAGCGGGAAGCACTTTAAACAGAGACGTACAGAAAGGTCATAGGTTAATGTTAGTCCCTGAATAGACTAAACAAGAAATCACTTCCACTAAATCAAAAAATCCCCATCATCTAGAAGGTTTGATGTCTCTCTAAACTCCCATAAAGAGGCTAACCCCATGGAATATGGACAAACAACTTAAAAGTCCTCCATCAATCCCCACATACATCTGCAGGCTTTCACTGCACCAAAACATATAACTCAAAATGGAATACATGTAAATTTAAAACTGCACTGTAACATAAAAATCAAATGTAAGACTGAAAGGGCATTATCAGTGAAATTCTAGCTCTAGCAAATGCACTACAGCAATGCACAAATTAAGTTTCTTTTGCTAAAAATTAGACAAGATCCTATTTTGGCGATAGTGAATCCTTTAAAATAGAACTCATCCAACTTACATGATTCCAAGGTAGAAACAGGTGTTCTGGCACATAGATCACTTAACTGCACTTTTGGTACGGACTATGAAATAATAAATCAAAGAACCAGAAGTATGTCAAAAACATTATTGTAAAATTAAATAAAATGCTGCTAGCTTTTGGACTTCCAGGTCCTTCTTTGTACAAACCATTTGTGGGACGTGGCTTGGAAAGCATACAAAGCATAAGGGAATAAACATCCTAATGTATTTATTGAAAGCTAAAAAGTAAATGCCAGGAAAAATATGATAGAGAACACAATAACTGTATACTTTGCTACAGTATAATAATCCACACAACACATCAAAAACTTCTGGAAGGGTATAAATAGATCTCTGGAAAAAAGCATTAAACTGTAAACTGAGCCAATTTTTCCCTTTCTTAATTTATCAAGGCATTGCTAAAAAAATGCAGTTTTCTCTCCCAGCCTACCTGAAAACAGTTAAAAGATTTGGGGGCCAGTTGTCAAAAAGTATTACATAAATACTTATAATTTAACATGTATCCTCAAGTATACAGTCTGCAAACAATACTCTTACTTTTAGTTTGAAGAGAATTCCATCCAAAACCGAGCTGTAAAACCTTTGCAGGTGGATCCCCCCCCCCCTTTTACTAATAGGAGGTCTTCACGAATCTAAGTTTCCTAAAGCTTGGAAATACAGTAAGATAATTTCAAATCTAAAAAAGTGGGAACTTTAGTAAAAGTTAGCATTAAAGATCAGTCAGTATTCTTAGGTCTATCTCTAACATGATTGAGGCAGCTTTAACATCAAAGCTCTAACC